>NW_026891927.1:0-5565 GCF_015708825.2 Lethenteron reissneri
ATTCGAATTCATAATGTGCATTCCATCCTAGGATTCCAATGCGCAATGCAGGGAAAGCAGGAAACAAAAACAGAACCAGGGGCAACCGACAAAACTAAAAAGGGAAGGCCAGTTTAAAGAGATGGGTTTTCAAAGCAGACTTTAATATATTTACCGATTCTGATTTCCTGATTTCAAGTGGCAAGGCGTTCCAATGATGGAGCAACGACCAAGGAATGCAAGAGTACATCCATGGTAGGTGCAATGTGAATTATTTTATAGCAGGATTGTAAGAAATGACAGTGGTTTGTGGGGAGGCCTTCATCCAGCAATGGGTTGACCATGGCTGATTATAATTGGGAAGGATAGAATAGGTGGTTTGTGCAGTTTTATATTTTTTTAAAAACTTCTCCAACAACCTTACCATCTGCTCCGATATTTGGGACTCGACTGGTGCAATAATGTTGCTCTTCATGAATTATTACTCTAAGCATTGCTTGCTCTGTCCTATCATGGGTGGATATGTGGTCATGACACTTGACATTATGAGTCCAAACTATGCACAACCTTTAAAATGCATGTAATTCTTTCTCGTCCCATGAAATGCCAAAGTGTGGCCCTGTGGGAAGGTGGGAATTAATGAATGGACACCGTGATACATGCATTTTGTATAAGGAGAAAAACAGACATTAAAGTCTCATTCAACTCGGCTTCCATATGAAAGGTAAATCTGCACTGCACGATCGTTTATCTTTATTAACATCATGCATGTATCTAATTTGGACTTTATTACCATATATCTTGCAAAGACCCCCTTGATTTAGCAGACCTTCACATCATGAGAGGGAACCAGACAACATAGAACGATTTCTGGATTCACTTTGATCGACGCCTTTGACCCGGCTGATAGGAAATGCTTCTTCACGAGATTGGTTTTGCTGCTCGTCAGCCATCCAAAATATATATAGTTTTCGTCCCCAGAACGGAACATCCATCGAGCTGCATTTGAGGGTCTGGTATAAGGTTTGTATGTAACATGGGGATCTCAGCTGTGTTCTTATCCTGGCCTCGGCACAGCCATCAATGAGTCGCTTGAGCCTCACGGCAGCCTCAACGTACACGTGCATTCTAATTTATTCTGAAAACAATGACTCCACCACTACAAGTGCTCACAAGTGTTAATTTTATGACCGTCATAAACAAGCATTCCTCAAATCCGGCCGTAAAATTAAATAAAAAAACCCATTGTGTATACATAGCAGGACATTTATTACCTTAAAAAAATAACCCGGAGACAATGTAGCATGTAAAATTTGTGAAAATGGTTGAAATTGACCTTTTTATTGGCAATACATCATTGTGATTAATGGCTGTGTTGGGTTGAGAGTTTCTGCATGTCCTGAATAATGAATGCTTTATTATAAAATAATCAGTCATTCGACAGTGGCATGGCTGCGCTTTCCTTACAAATTAACATGGGGATAGATTTATTAACCCAATATATGAAACAGCGCTGGCTACAAAAATAAATCTCCGTCTCCTAGCAGAGACAACATCTTCCTTCAAAGCAACTGCAGTGCAACAAAGATTAAAATGCAAATTACCGAGAGTGCCATGCAGAGCCCACAATCAGAGCCGCAATAAACAAGGAGTGTTAATCACCTGTAATCGAGAAGCATCGAGACCTGGGTGAAATGAGTAGCGGATTTGCATTTTATCAATCGCAGGTGCAGAGAGACTGATTAGGCCATTATTTTTGCCGGATTGTGTTATTCTAAGTCGTCAAAAGCTATTTAAGACCGGAAGCAGGTGGATGTCTTCACTATTCTGGCAAATCGCCCGAAGATGCTGGAGGTAATTTCCAGCGAAACGTCGTACTCAAATGGTAAATGTTGTGGATCCACTCTTCAACACGCCGGTGGGCTAAAGTAGTGAACTATTATGACATGGGAATGCACTCTTGTATACAAAGCAAAGTCTCGTGCAAATTTCATCCTTTAATACGCGTGGTTATCTGGGGATAAACACACACAACAGGATGAATTAGTCATCACCTTTTCTGGCCATTTCTTGTATCTACATCTTTGCATGGACAATGCAATTGATTTAATGCTCATGGATTGAATACATGCACCCTGCTTCATATCCATGGATAAGCGTGAATAGGGCAAACTTCTCACTACTTCTGAGCAAATAAATATTCGTAAAACAAAAATAATGCATAGATTAAATGTATTTTCCATCCGTCAACTAGGGGCATGTATAATAGGAGAATGTAAAAAAAAATCAGCATTTCACTGTTTATGTAGAAACATGTAAAATAGTAATGCATGCTTTATATGTAATGTCTAAATTCCTAACACCACCTCCATGGATTTTTCACACGTGCATGTTTATTATAACTGATGTTGTAAAGTGATATGACTGGGTGGCACTGTGATTAAAGCTCTCGACTTGTAATTTTAGTTCTACAAGTTTAAACCCTGGTCATGGGTAAACGCAGCTCATCCTTTCTCTGGGGTTAATTCAAATCTAAGTACTGCTTCAGGGAAGTTGACAGTGCTCGTCCTATGAAGGGATTCTTCCTCTGCCATCGGAATGTGGAATGGCCACTGGCTGCAGGTGGGGATGACTTAAAGCTTTCGTCACTGCAGGAATACATATTCTATGGGTCTTTCGGTAAAGCCACGTAGATAGAAAAATAATAAAAAATATCACGATGTTTCGATCGCAACACACGCAATCCTCTTCAGGTGAGAGAGAGAGAGAAAGCTGCTGAGACAAAGGCCTTGCATTTTAGTTGCAGATTATACAAGGTGCACAGCAGCGATCTCATTTCCTCTCAGAAATGCCGCAGGTGTATATGAAATTGTGTTGTCCAATACAAAGTGGATGATAAAGACCCCGTGATAATTCACGAGCATAGACCCCACTCTGGCAGTGATTTAATGTGGTTTATATGAACAAATCTGGCTGGAGACGCCAAGGCAAGTTGAAAGTTAAAATGCCGTACTGGTTGGGAGTCGACTCAGTCCATCATCCTTCTGGGGTCAATAAATGAGTGCGACGTCGGGGGAAGTCAGAAGTGTATTTCCTGAGGTAAAGCCAATTGAGCTGTACAGATCTTTTTTCAGGGGCAACTCGGCCATCAGACTCGTAAGTAAGCATTAGTTGTCAAATCAATAAACTCACCCCTGTCATAGGAATGTGAAATTTCCACCACTGGTTCAGAGCTACCAACAGAGTTGAGCACAACCTCCATACTCATTTTGACATGTAGACACTTTGACTTGACGTTTTCCTTTTGATATTATGGACAGTATTTTGGAAAATTTGTTTAAAATGTTGAATCAAAATGACCCAGACCATGCTACTTTTGTGTAATGGTTGTCACAATCGAATTGCAATCCAGAGGTCGGTTTCTCGATCTCTGAGCATGGCAGTTGAAACCACGGGGACATTTCTTAAGATCGCCCAAACTCCGTCCACCAGGAGCATACATGGGTTCACCACAGTTAGTTAATTGGCATATCATGTGTTGTGGTGCAAAGTGTTGGTCCCTTAACTTCTTCCAAGATATCTACCCAGTGTGGAAGTGTAGGCCAAAACACCCTCTAGTGGGTACGCCTATAGTGGCATGAGCAAGTAATTGCAGGGCTGCACATTTGTTTTTATATATATGTCCTGCTGTTCATTGTAAGCAATGGGGTATTTGTGAGCTATCTACTCTAAGTCTACACCAGTGAACATTAATAATCCCACGAGGCATGAGCAGTGTCACGATAAAATTAGCAACCTGCATAAACAACACCTCCTAGGGCAGTAAATGTTGCTCATTAAATGGATGTTTTCCAGAAATATGAAGTTTCCATAATTTTATTTTATTTTACATGGAACCCTTTATGGAACATTGCTCTATTAAGCCATAGAAATTGTGCTTACAATTTCCCAAACTTATGCAAACATTTAGGCAATTGTAGCCACATTTGGCGTCAATTTCAGCATTTAATAGACGTTTTGAAAATGCAGTCGTGTCGAGGGATCCTTAAAGTGTGCAAATAGCCAGTTCACATCTATCGCGAAGACAGCTCACTAATTGCATTACTGTTCCTATAGCAAATTGTGAAAAAGTGGTGTGGAAGGAATGGGGGAAAGACAGGAATTTAATCTTCCAGATTAAATGTACAACTTTCTCTATTTCTATATGAGTACATGTTACGATGCTTTATGTTCTGTATTCTACCATATGAGAGGCTCATTCTTATTTTACAAATATTATATCACAAATCACATCTCTACTTCTCCAGATATGTACCCATCATTTTTTGGTGGAAATTCAAATTCCTAATTTGGGATTTGGACTTTAACTCTGAAACGCAATGGCTTGCTCCTGCGACCGATGTCAACATATTTAATGTCACTAACACCCCGAGGGACTGTGCACAGTCTTGGTGTGGTGTGGGACTGTTGTTATTGTATTTTATTATGTTTTATTTTTATTATTTTATTATTTCCCTTCTACATGACTTTACCGAAAAAACCAAGAAGATTGTTGTTATTGTTTTGCTGCCTTGCCCAATCTTGCATATTGAGTGTTGAAAAATCGGCAGGAATTGATGTACTCATGCAATTTGTACTCGTATACTTCATTTATTATTTATGTTTAGTGACTTGCTTACATTTCCTATACTTTGCACTTTTATAGTTGTTTTGTATTGTTGTTGTAACTTTCTGACCCGTCCCTACTGGGCATCTATGAAAAAAAATGAGCTTCATAGCTCATCGGATCCCTCCAGGATAAATAAAGATTCAGATTGTGAAAACAGATAGAACCTTATATAACCCATTTCAACCCCTCACGTCTGAGACCGTGGGAACAATTGTCAGGACGGACGCTTTGTTAACCCTACGAGAAAAGCCACCCTTCCAGCCAGAACTGGACAGCTCCTAACCCTCCTAAGTTACCCCCACTCTCACAACCCCCTCCTCGTGTATTAAATTGTGAAAACATTTCAGCGAACCATGATGCAATAACAACACTAAACTCTGTAAATAAGGATGTGTGTGGAGTGTAACGCCAAGACAGTGGTTTAGTCTTGATTTGAAGCTTTCGTGACTGCAGGAATCCATACTCTTTAATCCAGCAGTTCTACTGCTGGATTATTTTTCCGCCTGAGGACGACCGCTTGTGTGCGATTGTAACGTCGTGATATATAATATGTTTGATTTATTTTTCTACTTCCGTCACTTTACCGATATAACCAAAGAGCATAGTGTGTTTAGTGTTGGAATGTTACGTACCGTGCATTGGAAACGTGAACTAAGAATACTTTTTGGAAAAATGCCAACACGGAAAACGCATTTTTCATTTCCCACTAATAAATTGCAGGGAAAGAAAAAAACTCCAGCTGTGCAAATTTACCCAAAGGCGCATGTCTTAACTACAAGACCGTTAGATGCTTCTCAAGAAAAATGTACAAATATGTCTGGAGTACATCGTGAATAAAAAGCAATGTTTAGAAACAACAGTATGATAATCACAGGCTTGCTTCTTTTGCAATTGATGTTCCAAACTTGGGAAAAAAA
>NW_026891928.1:0-5495 GCF_015708825.2 Lethenteron reissneri
TATGCGATTTCGTACGGGATTTCGATTTCATACGGGATTTCGTACGGGATTTCAAACGGGATTTCGATTTCATACGGGATTTCGATTTCGTACGGGATTTCGTACGGGATTACGATTTTGTACGGGATTTCGGACTGGATTTCGTACAGGATTTCGTACGGGATTTCGGAAGGGATTTCGGACTGGTTTTGGACGGGATTTCGGACGTGATTTAGATTTGGACGGGATTTAGATTTCGGAAGGGATTTCGTATGGGATTTCGTACGGGATTTCGATTTCGTACGGGATTTCGTACGGGATTTCGTACGGGATTTCGATTTCATACGGGATTTCGATTTCGTACGGGATTTCGTACAGGATTTCGTACGGGATGTCGTACGGGATTTCGGACGGGATTTCGGATGGGATTTCGGACTGGATTTCGTACAGGATTTCGTACGGGATTTCGTACAGGATTTTGGACAGGATTTCGGACGGGATTTCGGACTGGATTTCGTACAGGATTTCGTACGGGATGTCGTACAGGATTTTGGATGGGATTTCGGACGGGATTTCGGACGGGATTTCGGATGAGATTTCGGACTGGATTTCGTACAGGATTTTGTATGGGATTTCGTACGAAATTTTGGACTGGATTTCGGACGGGATTTCGGACGGGATTTCGTACGGGATTTCGGACGGGATTTCAGACGGGATTTCGGACAGGATTTCGTATGGGATTTCGTACGGGATTTCGTACTGGATTTCGTACGGGATTTCGGACGGGATTTCGGACGGGATTTCGGACGGGATTTCGAACGGGATTTCGTACGGGATGTCGTACAGGATTTTGGACGGGATTTCGGACGGGATTTTGGATGAGATTTCGGACTGGATTTCGTACAGGATTTCGTACGGGATTTTGGACTGGATTTCGGACGGGATTTCGGACGGGATTTCGTACGGGATTTCGGACGGGATTTCAGACGGGATTTCGGACGGGATTTCGTATGGGATTTCGTACGGGATTTCGTACTGGATTTCGTACGGGATTTCGGACGGGATTTCGGACGGGATTTCGTACGGGATTTCGAACGGGATTTCGGACGGGATTTCGTACGGGATTTCGATTTCGTACAGGTTTTCGAACGGGATTTCGATTTCGTACGGGATTTCGTACGGGATTTCGATTTCGTACGGGATGTCGAACGGGATTTTGTAAGGGATTTCGATTTCGTACAGGATTTCGGACGGGATTTCGATTTCAGACGGGATTTCGTACGGGATTTCGTATGGGATTTCAATTTCCTACGGGATTTCGTACGGGATTTCGATTTAGTACGGGATTTTGTAAGGGATTTCTATTTCGTACGGGATTTCTGACGGGATTTCCGACGGGATTTTGATTTCCTACGGGATTTCGTACGGGATTTCGATTTCGTACGGGATTTCGTATGGGATTTTGTATGGGATTTCGTACAGGATTTCGTACGGGATTTCGGACGGGATTTCGGACAGGATTTCAGACGGGTTTTCGGACGGGATTTCGGACAGGATTTCGGACGGGATTTCGGACGGGATTTCGTACGGGATTTCAATTTCATACGGGATTTCGATTTCGTACGGGATTTCGTACAGGATTTCGTACGGGATGTCGTACGGGATTTTGGACGGGATTTCGGACGGGATTTCGGACGGGATTTCGGATGGGATTTCGGACTGGATTTCGTACAGGATTTCGTACGGGATGTCGTACAGGATTTTGGACGGGATTTCGAACGGGATTTCGGACGGGATTTCGGATGAGATTTCGGACTGGATTTCGAACTGGATTTTGTATGGGATTTCGTACGGGATTTCGGACTGGATTTCGGACGGGATTTCGGACGGGATTTCGTATGGGATTTCGGACAGGATTTCAGACGGGATTTCGGACGGGATTTCGTATGGGATTTGTACGGGATTTCGTACGGGATTTCGTACAGGATTTCGGACGGGATTTCGGACGGGATTTCGTACGGGATTTCTTACGGGATTTCGTACTGGATTTCGTACGGGATTTCGGACTGGATTTCGGACACGATTTCGGACGGGATTTCGGATGGGATTTCGTACGGGATTTCGTACGGGATTTCGATTTCGTACGAAATTTCGATTTCGTCCGGGATATCGTATGGGATTTCGATTTTGTACAGGATTTCGGACTGAATTTCGTACAGGATTTTGTACGGGATTTCGGAAGGGATTTCGGACTGGTTTTTGGACGGGATTTCGGACGTGATTTAGATTTTGGACGGGATTTAGATTTCGGAAGGGATTTCGTATGGGATTTCGTACGGGATTTCGATTTCGTACGGGATTTCGTACGGGATTTCGTACGGGATTTCGATTTCATACGGGATTTCGATTTCGTACGGGATTTCGTACAGGATTTCGTACGGGATGTCGTACGGGATTTCGGACGGGATTTCGGATGGGATTTCGGACTGGATTTCGTACAGGATTTCGTACGGGATTTCGTACAGGATTTTGGACGGGATTTCGGACGGGATTTCAGACTGGATTTCGTACAGGATTTCGTACGGGATGTCGTACAGGATTTTGGACGGGATTTCGGACGGGATTTCGGATGGGATTTCGGATGGGATTTCGGACTGGATTTCGTACAGGATTTCGTACGGGATGTCGTACAGGATTTTGGACGGGATTTCGGACGGGATTTCGGACGGGATTTCGGATGAGATTTCGGACTGGATTTCGAACTGGATTTTGTATAGGATTTCGTACGGGATTTCGGACTGGATTTCGGACGGGATTTCGGACGGGATTTCGTACGGGATTTCGGACGGGATTTCAGACGGGATTTCGGACGGGATTTCGTATGGGATTTCGTACGGGATTTCGTACGGGATTTCGTACAGGATTTTGGACGGGATTTCGGACGGGATTTCGTACGGGATTTCTTACGGGATTTCGTACTGGATTTCGTACGGGATTTCGGACTGGATTTCGGACGCGATTTCGGACGGGATTTCGTACGGGATTTCGTACGGGATTTCGTACTGGATTTCGTACGGGATTTCGGACGGGATTTCGGACGGGATTTCGGACGGGATTTCGAACGGGATTTCGTACGGGATGTCGTACAGGATTTTGGACGGGATTTCGGACGGGATTTCGGACGGGATTTCGGATGAGATTTCGGACTGGATTTCGTACAGGATTTCGTACGGGATTTTGGACTGGATTTCGGACGGGATTTCGGACGGGATTTCGTACGGGATTTCGGACTGGATTTCGTACAGGATTTTGTATGGGATTTCGTACGGGATTTCGGACGGGATTTCGGACGGGATTTCGTACGGGATTTCGGACGGGATTTCAGACGGGATTTCGGAGGATTTCGTATGGGATTTCGTACGGGATTTCGTACGGGATTTCGTACAGGATTTCGGACGGGATTTCGGACGGGATTTCGTACGGGATTTCTTACGGGATTTCGTACTGGATTCGTACGAGATTTCGGACTGGATTTCGGACGCGATTTCGGACGGGATTTCGGATGGGATTTCGTACGGGATTTCGTACGGGATTTCGAGGATTTCGATTTCGTACGAAATTTCGATTTCGTCCGGGATATCGTATGGGATTTCGATTTTGTACAGGATTTCGGACTGGATTTCGTACAGGATTTCGTACGGGATTCGGAAGGGATTTCGGACTGGTTTTTGGACGGGATTTCGGACGTGATTTAGATTTTGGACGGGATTTAGATTTCGGAAGGGATTTCGTATGGGATTTCGTACGGGATTTCGATTTCGTACGGGATTTCGTATGGGATTTCGTACGGGATTTCGATTTCATACGGGATTCGATTTCGTACGGGATTTCGTACAGGATTTCGTACGGGATGTCGTACGGGATTTCGGACGGGATTTCGGACTGGATTTCGTACAGGATTTCGTACGAGATTTCGGATGGGATTTCGGACTGGATTTCGTACAGGATTTCGTACGAGATTTCGTACAGGATTTTGGACGGGATTTCGGACGGGATTTCGGACTGGATTTCGTACAGGATTTCGTACGGGATGTCGTACAGGATTTTGGACGGGATTTCGGACGGGATTTCGGACAGGATTTCGGATGAGATTTCGGACTGGATTTCGTACAGGATTTTGTATGGGATTTCGTACGGGATTTTGGACTGGATTTCGGACGGGATTTCGGACGGGATTTCGTACGGGATTTCGGACGGGATTTCAGATGGGATTTCGGACGGGATTTCGTATGGGATTTCGATTTCCTATGGAATTTCGTACGGGATTTCGATTTCGTACGGAATTTTGTAAGGGATTTCTATTTCGTACGGGATTTCTGACGGGATTTCCGACGGGATTTCGATTTCCTACGGGATTTCGTACGGGATTTCGATTTCGTACGGGATTTCGTATGGGATTTTGTATGGGATTTCGTACAGGATTTCGTACGGGATTTCGGACGGGATTTCGGACAGGATTTCAGACAGGATTTCGGACGGGATTTCGGACGGATTTCGGACGGGATTTCAGACGGGATTTTAGGGATTTCAATTTCATACGGGATTCGATTTCGTACGGGATTTCGTACAGGATTTCGTACGGGATTTTGGACTGGATTTCGGACGGGATTCGGACGGGATTTCGTACGGGATTTCGGACGGGATTTCAGACGAGATTTCGGACGGGATTTCGTATGGGATTCGTACGGGATTTCGTACTGGATTTCGTACGGGATTTCGGACGGGATTTCAGACGGGATTTCGATTTCGTACGGGATTTCGTATGGATTTTGTATGGGATTTCGTACAGGATTTCGTACGGGATTTCGATTTCGTACGGGATTTCGTATGGGATTTGTATGGGATTTCGTACAGGATTTCGTACGGGATTTCGGACGGGATTCGGACAGGATTTCAGACAGGATTTCGGACGGGATTTCGGAGGATTTCGGACGGGATTTCAGACGGGATTTCGTACGGGATTTCAATTTCATAGGGATTTCGATTTCGTACGGGATTTCGTACAGGATTTCGTACGGGATTTTGGACTGGATTTCGGACGGGATTTCGGACGGGATTTCGTACGGGATTTCGGACGGGATTTCAGACGAGATTTCGGACGGGATTCGTATGGGATTCCGTACGGGATTTCGTACTGGATTTCGTACGGGATTCGGACGGGATTTCAGACGGGATTTCGGACGGGATTTCGAACGGGATTTCGTACGGGATGTCGTACAGGATTTGGACGGGATTTCGGGGGATTCGGATGAGATTCGGACTGGATTTCGTACAGGATTTCGTACGGGATTTGGACTGGATGTCGGACGGGATTTCGGAGGGATTTCGTACGGGATTTCGGACGGGATTTCAGACGGGATTCGGGACGGGATTTCGTATGGGATTTCGTATGGGATTTCGTACTGGTTTCGGTACGGGATTTCGGAGTATTCGGACGGGATTTCGTACGGGATTTC
>NW_026891929.1:0-5398 GCF_015708825.2 Lethenteron reissneri
CAGGTGGAAGGAAATGGACATTTAAAAAGATGCGTTGCACAGTTCATAACCAATGATTAAATTACCTAGAATGTGCCCAAATATAGTCAGATCCTGGAAAACAAGCAGGTTTGAGCCTGGCTAGTGCTTGCATGGGTGACCATGCATTAAAACAAGTTGGTATAACACTGTTATAGGCTGTAGAGTCGCAATTTTATTCACAAAAAAAACGTCACGTTAACACCATTTCATTTTTCTTACATGCAGTTTCTCTCATTTACAAATCTTAACTGGATTCGCACATGAAAAATAAAATGCATGCATTGTGAGCATTATCAGTCGGAATCGGTGTATCATTAATTACAGACCAAGTAAACACAGGCAGAGCTTCAGTCACTGCCGAATTTTAAAGATTGGAATTAAATAGATGGTGTTATAGTAGATCTCCCACTGGCTTACCAGTCAGCAAGTCTTTGTATTGTAGGGAATTTAAAATGTAAACCTTAACAAAAGGAACCCGGAGGGCATGTTGAAGGTCATCAATGCATCTTTAACATCCACTTGATGGCAGATGTAATACTCGAGTAATATTACTCAAGGATAAAAAGAGTGCTAACGATCAATACAATCCTTTATTCAATACACGAGTTTGTAAAATACAGATGTGCTGTGTCACGGACGTTCATGTGCCAGGAAGTATATTTTGTATGCAGACACGTCGCATTGTTGTTTGTTATTACTAATCACATCGACATCTGCTCTGTCAAGAGCTCCATGGAATGAGGAAACGCCGTCCTTCTAGAATCCTCGAGCAGCAAAACCTCGCATTGGAGAATGGACCACGGAAGGCGGCACCAACCACCACACTACTTCTGGAGTCGCTCAAAGTGGGCCTCTTACCCAACACTGGAATGCACCCCCCTTCATTCCCACATGGCAATCGTCCAATATACAATACATTATATTATTTACTTAAAAGTCTCCAAGCTGGGGGTAGGCCATTTATGCCCAAGAGCAATCTGTGTGACACTACTGCATAGGTTTTGGCAGTCGTGATGAGATGGCTTTTGACAATGAAGCTCTCCGCACGTGTAGCGAAATGCCGGGCAGCATGCTTTCACAAACACCCGGTGCAACCCGAACAGACAAAACTACAACAATGTACTTTGTGCAGTCGGTGATGACCGGGTTGAAACCATCAACTCACTGTACTCAAGAATGTGGCTTAATCACGGGTCGCTGCCTAGCCGAACCCATGTGCTGCTCCAGTACAACCATTAGCTCCCATAGCCACCCGGCCACTTCCTGTAGGTGATTAACCAATTTGTAAGAGCACAAAATGGCCAACTTTCCAATTTTTACATAAATGTTTCACCCTTACATCATGCATTTCCCTCTGTCTCTCGATGGAGACAATGTCCCATCAGCATCCCACCTCGTTACAAGTATTTTTTTTATTTGCTCTAAAATAGTAATTTATGCCTTTTATATTAGGTGAAAACGTTTATTTTATGAAACCTGGATGAAAATAAAAGATTGAATTGTAAGTGGTGCAAAATAAAATACTCACGTTTGTGGGTTAGCACGACCTTCTAAAAAAAATGTACAGCAGGCTAATATTTCTGAAGGTGGTCAGGAACCTTTCAGCAAGATTATAAGCGCAATTGTCCAAAACATTAAACTATTGTACATTTTCATGTTGCAAGGCCGTGCTCATGATGAACATGGAGTTGAAAATGGTTTCGTGCAAGATAACCATTGTTGCATGGCGAAAGTTACCAGATCAAAGCTGTAACAACAGCGGGAACATCACAAATTATGAATGTTCAGTATGCGTAATGGTCAAATTGGGCTACATTTAGATGCCAACGCTGGAACAAAATCTTACAAATGAATAAAACATGTAAAAAGGTCTACTTCACAGAAGGAAAAACAGAAATCACCATACGGTGCAGTAAGTACAGTAGCAAAAAGACAATGATACAGAATAAAATTATAAATACCATGTTGGGATTCGAACCTTCGACCTCGCCATCTGGAGATGAACGCAATGACCGCCTGGCACCACCATGCATTCCCATGTGAAAGTAAACTCTGGCTCCCCTCCACCCACTCCGAACATTTACTTTGTGAAGGGAAAACTGGGGAGCTCGACAACGCACTGGACCCATCTCTTGAGGAGGGCAGTCTGGGGCCACCTACACCATTCGTGCCCTGAACCTAGGACCTCTGCACCATTCCCTGGGAACCATTCCTTTGTGGAATGTAACCTGAGTGCTCTCTCTGACCTTTCCCTTGTACGGGAAGCCCGGAAACCCCCAGTAACCTTTCTTGTGTGAAGGGAAACGCGAGGGCTTCCATGTCCTCCTCCAGTGTTTACGTGTGCATGCAGGAGTGCAGTCGCATTGTATGTACACGTTACATAGAAACAAAGGCAGATGAATACTTGATGGTGCACGTGGGAGTTCATGTACTATGTACATATACACAATATGGATTCGAATATAGTACACGTGCAAGTATACAGTATGTGCATGTCAGTTTATGTCCCGTATATACATCGTGAACCTATATTAGTGAACAGTAAATGGATACACGAAAGTAAATTCGTATGCAATGTATTATGGTCAAATCTAAATATTAAATTGAATACAACAAATTCAATCCGAAACTCATCGAGTGCAATCAATTACTTAGTGTGAGAGTATGTGTGTGGAGAATACGTTAGTGTACTTAAGTGGATGCAGCATGGACGTATACAACATGTATGAGTGTATACAGTATGTGTTTGTTCATGTGGAGGCTGTCGTCCTACAGCAACAGACGGAGGGCAGAGGAGCTACACTTCAGAACGAGTGAAGAGCCGTGCGGCTAAAACAGACATTTGGCACAGTAGGGGGCACAGGTGGTGGCATCGGCCACTCATCCGTCAGTCAACCCATGGCACCTGGGTTTGTCCCGTGACCTCCTGCCAGTGGGCGTTTGACACTTCATGGCCGTAAAGTGCACATAGCCTGGCACAAATGCCGTGGTGACGTCACCGCCACTTGGTGGCGAATGGCTGTTGCTGTTGTGTATGGTATATCATTGTTAACGTATTTGGCAAAGGGGGCCTTGGCTCGGTGGCAGTTTGAGCAGGTCACCAGGTGTTAAGCTTGCAGGTGCAAATCCTTGTTGGGGGTAGATGCCACATGAGATTCATTCGGGGTCAATAAAACCAAGTACCACTTTATGGAGAACTCGGCAAGAACTCGTCCCTGTCATACGAATGAGGAATTTTCACCGCTGGCAAATAGTGTAAAATGGGAGAAAGGGGTCACACTTCAATGTTCATTTGTACAGAAAAATCACGAACTTTCACATTTATATGCAGTATGCGTGTCGTACATGCGAGTTTTATATTCCATGCGAGGATATACATGAATGTGCGTATGCGTACATATACATGTTAAGATGTAGTGAATAAAATGTGTACAGAAGACGAGGGGAGTTGTGACTTCAAATGCAGCAAATTTACACTTAAACAGGCACGATGCAGCCACCTCTGGCTGAAGGTCTCCCCATAATCAACAGCAATCCCTCAGTCTTGCTATTCTATAAATCTAACTTGCCCCCCCCCCCCCGCACAGGAGCCCAATCTTGCCACTCCTCCGTAGCCAATGCTGGACATGTTCCCTCTCCTTGGGCCGTCATTCCGTCACCCGGTCTAATCCAGTCTAGCAACCATGCACCCTACCCACGACCAATTATTGCGGGTGCAAATTTGACGTCTCAAATTTGCATGTACAGTATTATTTCATTCAAGTCTTTGTCATCTTACCCCGGCGTATTTCCCAGCAGAGCTGCAACTAGTGAATATAAAAGTAGTCTATCAATTGGTTTAATAAGACAATTGAATATAGTTTACATAAAAAATGCAACAATTACCCCACAAGGCTGAGACTATCTGCAGAACAACCCATGTAAGAATAGCCCCATACTAAAACACAGACTGTAGTTCAATTACTGACAATAAACCAATTCGAACGTTACTAATCATTAAATCAGAATAACTTTTAACGATACACTAACATTCCACGATTACAATGAATACACATTGAAAACAGCCCCTTTGTTAAATCTACGGCTGGATGATGGCCTCCCCATTCTGTCATCATACTTCACACCACTGGTGTGGCTTTGTGAAGTCTGGATCCGGTTAGACGTCAATGGCAGCTGATTGTGCCGTGGCCAAGAATTGAACTCGGTTCGCTGGGTTCAAAGCACAGTGCATTAAACACTGCGTCACGGCGCCACACTAAATATAACACGACAAATGGAGAATGTCCCTTAGAAAAAACTATAAGACTAACACTTAAAGTATAATCGTCCTATACCAGTAAATACCCATAGCAAAGTCTAATTTGGGCAAGGATTGAGGACAGTCACCGCATCAACATGCGAGGCTGGATGTCTGGGCCTCGCCATATTATCATGGCTGCCGATTAATAGAGTCCTAAAATGAGATGTACATAGAATAATATTCTACTGCCTCTCCCATTGTACGTGTCAGAAACCACGTTTCCGATCTCAATTCCAAACCGGCATATGCAATGATTGCAAACCTTCATCGCGTTCAGGCACACTACAAAGTAAAAGACCGAAACATCCCCAAATAGTAACCCTAACCAAGCAACATGGCACTATACAGTACCGAAATGCGTAGTGGATGGATTAAAGGAGACCCATTTACTGAATGTTTACACAATTAAATTGCGTCGTGATGTTTTTCTCACGCGTGGAGACAAAACCGACTAATAACTAGAAGCCCATTAGTCTCTTAGTACACCTACCGGAAACTGTTCACCAAGACCAGAGAACTAAATCAATGTACAACGGAGGCAAGGCAATTGGGATTTAGAAAAAAAAAAGGTTTTCTACAAATGACAATAAAGATCCTAGAAAAATACGGAAATCAAACACCATTATTCCAGGCTATGAGAATGCGAAAATAAACTGTGGAAATTATGCATTTGTCCAAGATCCCGCGAATCAAGGCGTTACATTTAAAGGCAATAATACAACTAGTTACTGTATAAACGCAGAGCACCTATGCGCCGATTGAAAAACGTAACAGAATACGAAAATCAGAAGGGGTCAAACGTCTCATCAAGGCTCAGAGCAAGCAAAATTTTATAAAAGATATTCTCCAAAGATAGTGCTGGAGAAAATAAATGCATCAATATTAGGGACGCATTAAATTGCACCGACCACGAGTCTTTATAAAACTACAAGAACGGAAACTCTTGAAAACGATGCCACCTTTAACATCAAAAGCTACAAAAAAAAAGTTGGGCTAAAAGATAAAATGAACAAAACCGAAAGTCTGGTACCGTATAATAATCTAGAACCGTATAATAAGTTTGTTGAGCAAGAAGGA
>NW_026891930.1:0-5311 GCF_015708825.2 Lethenteron reissneri
CAAGAGACGCCATCTTAATGAGGGTCATCTGAGGGCACTTAATGAGAAGGGGGATATAAGGGGAACGTGTAAAGCAACGGGGTTGAGTTGGTTGGAAATGAAGCAGTGAACAGGATTCAAGAGAAGTCCGGGACCTTGCCCTCCACACCTCGTCCTCCCAGAGGTGATGGCTGATCCCCCGCTGGGGGCACGGGTGAGACACGCTAGCAGTGGAGAGGCTAGCGGAATCTTGCTTCTGAGTGTGAGAGGCTATAGCGGTGAGAAGAGTCCGTGACAGGCTAGGAGAGCGGGGAGTAACAGGCTAGCGGAGGAAGAAAGAAAGAGTTTGTGACATGAGTACTTGGTGTTGAACGTGAGGAGCATCCGTGTGGGATGCTGCGAATAAAGTAACTCAGGAGAAAAAGACGAAGTTTTCCGCGTGAATAAACACCACGCGACATATGTAACTCTTGTGGACTCATCATCACGTGGACATTTATTCAGCCAAATACATGTCTGCATGTGGAGGGTAGAAAATTGGAGGACCCGGTGAAAAACTCCACACAACAACGGGGAGAGCGCATGCAAACTCCAAATAAACAGCTGACGTCAGGAATGCGATCGTGCACACGACCTCCTGTAAACCAGGCGAGGTAGTTAATATCTCGCCACCGACAGTCTGCATGTGCCCCGAAGCGATTCATCACTTCTCTTATTGTTTTTAACGTGAAGTTAAAAGACACCAGAAGCGGCCAAGCAACTCAATATAATTGAGGTAGGAAATAACCGAGCTCACTGATCTATTTATTTCACTGCGGTTGCTATGAGATGTTAACTCCCCCGTCTGGTCCACAAGAGGTCGTGGGTTCGAACCAGAGGTCGCAATCAGGTACCCGATACCCGTACCCTACCCGATACCCGGCTACCCGTACCCGGCCGGGTACGGGTACGGGTACCCGTTTGCGACCCTGGTGCGGCCGGGCACGGGTAGACCGTGAGTCACTGGTGAGTAACCGTTTGTCACTCATTTCGGGTAGGGTTTGGGTACAGGTAGGGAACGGGTACCCGTACCCGGCCCATTTGCGATCCTGGTGTGACCGGGTACGGGTACGGGTAAGGAATCAAAACCTGTTTGCGACCTCTGGTTCGAACCCAACCCTGACGATGCCTGATGTATATTCGGTGTTTGCATGTTCTCCCCGTGGTCGTGTGGATTTTCTTCAGGTACTCTGGTTTTCCCTTCCACGTTGAGAGTATACCAGCCACTTCATTGTCGACAGGCTGGTCGCTTCTAAAAAAATAGCAACACAACAGCTTAGTGGACCTTACACCTGGTAAAATAACAAATAGTTGAGTTCCTAGTTTAGTCTTTGGGTCTCTATGTATCTCCATGTTTTGGAAATTAGAGCTCACTAGGTATACCGTGAAAAGCTGTAACATCACCCCATGTTCTGGAAAATATACCTCATTAGGTACACCGTGTATAGCCAGAACATGACCCCCATATTCTGGAAAACAGAACTCACTCGGTACACCGTGTAGAGCTGAAACACGCGTTCCATACAGCCACGTCGGACAAGGTTTTCCTGTTACAAAACAAAAACGTTTGTCACAGGACTCGACTCAATTGTGCAGGTTTGGCTCACCATCATCAACATTGATGCAGAATTGCTCCATCTCTTCATTTGAGAGTAGGGATAAACACACAAAATTAAAGAACCCCCGTAAATTTTGGATTCGAAGTTTTTGTGACTGCAAGGATCCATACTCTTGGTTATTTCGGTAAAGTCACGTAGGTAAGTTAAATAAAATAAAAAATAAAATATAAATTAATTAAAAACTGTTGTGGAATGTGCTGTTAGTGAGCATCTATGAGGGCCGTCACGCCTTTGTCTCCCAAGTGGCGTTAACACATAGTACTTGGTAATCATTTGAGACTGAGTCGACGTTGGGAAGAATTCCCAGGACCGGCTCAGATAATCGTCACTTGTGTTGACCATGTGCGGGAATCGAACTGGGTCTCTGCCGGGTTAATAGCGCTAACCGCTACACTACCGTGGGTGACACATGCACACGCCGTGTGTTTGGACCCTGTTGTCCGCCTAGGTCTGCCTGGAAAGCTGGCCCTCTTGGCCAACCGGGGGCGCGGGACTCAGGAGTCCCAGGTGAGCAGGGCGAAAGAGGCGAGAAAGGCGAGCGGGGAGAGCGGCGTGGGGCCCAGGTCGGCCTTCTCCGCGAAGGTCGGCGCTTACACGCCGGCGGCCGGCTCCCCCATGAAGTTCAACGTCATCATCACCAACCCGCAGGGCCACTACAACCCCGGCACGGGGAAGTTCACCTGCGCCCACCCAGGCGTTTACTATTTCACGCTGTACATGCATGCCCATGAAAAGCACCTCGTGGTTATGATAATGAAAAACGGGAATTTCATCTCTAAAGTGACCGGTGAAAAATTATACCCAATAAGTGCCAGCGTCGTGCTGAGTCTCAAAGCCGCTGACGAGGTGTGGCTGGAGATGGAGGCTCCGTACATTCACTTGTTCATCAACATACACAAAGATGCAGTGTTCAGCGGCTTTTTCCTGTACCCTGAGTGAATAGTTTTTGTATCCATCGCCACATCTGTGAAGACAGATTGGGAACACATTCACATGGATGTGCATGCACCCCCCCCCCCCCGTGTTAAACAGAGCTTTTGGGCAATATCTCAAATATGCTCGGCTTGCCCAAAGCTCTGTTAATGACTGCTAATTTTCGGATGTGATATTTTCTCACCAGAGGAAAAATAGGCCCAGCACTTTTTCTCAGCCACATCTCTCCTTCATCATTAGCCTCCTTTGCCAGTATCAAAATATAAGAATCGGGTTTTTCTCCTTTTTTCTGGCAACAAACCTGAAACATTTTTGCTGTACGCTTTTTGTCGTCCTCTGGTCTAGCAGCAATTGAGACGTGGCTCAAAAGAAAGCGGTCTCTCTTGTGGACCAATCAGTTTCAAGGACAATGCAAAATTATCAGTGTTTTTTGTTTGCATTTTGATCACAAGTTTTGTGGTTAAAGCAGACATGATTCCTTGTAAAAAGGTTTCAGTTTTGTTGCCAGAAAAAAGGGTAAAATCCCTATTATTATATTTTGGTACTGGCAAAGGGGGTCTAATGATGTAGATACTTACCCTGAGCCCTTACTACTTGATATTGCATTGCTTTTGAGCTGTACGCATTTTGGCGTAATTTTGTCTAGCACCAATTGAGGCGAGACTCAAAAGAAAGCCGTCTCTGGTCGAGCACAATCAGTTTCAAGGACAATGCATCTATTATCAGTGTGTATTTTTTTTGCATTTAACTACAAGTATTATGGTGAATGCAGACATGATTCGAAATTAATAATCTAATACAGTTATAGTATTCTTGGAAATCTTCATTATAAGTCACACGCATCATTAAACCGAACACATATGTTTCTTCGGTTAATCCGAAATCCACGCCATCACCTCTACAGTAAAGTATTTGCCATACCGTTACAACAGTGGGGCAGAGGTTTATTGATGTTGATGGGCTGTGGCTCTGCTATCATTCACTCAGAAGCCGAGTCTTCTGCTGCTGGATAGTGTTATCATCCCTGAGCATGCTCATCATCGATCGGACGATCGTTAAGTAATTTGTTCTAAATCAAAAGACAAATTAATCTAAATCGTCAGTTGTGCTTCATTTTGAGTGATTTATCCAATCATTAATTTTGTGAGTTTTAATTTACGGAACTAAATTGTCTTAACATAACCATAATTTATACCTATGTAGTGACATCGCGGGATGTCACTGTACAGTGCCGGCCCTAGAAAGGCACGGCGTGCGATGTAACGACATCGCGGATACAACTATGATGTGGGTGTAGTACCGGCCCTAGAGGAGCTCAGTGAGTGCTGGTTGATAGCGCTGGATGGCATCACGCTTGGCGTGCAGTGCCAGCCCTACAGGACAGGGTGTAGGAGTGCCGGCCATAGGAATGAGGTTACTAAAAGCCATGGCACTCTGGTTGACCCGAGAGGACACGTGACCAGTTAAATCTACAAAGGTGCCCCAAGTGGGGGCTAGGGGTGGTCACGTGGTCGGGGTCCAGATCCTGCTCGAGGATTCTGGAAGGTGGGCGTGGCCAAGGGAGCCAGCCACACCGCAGAAGATATCAGCCGGGTCCCCCAGAGGGACCGGCGTTGTTGTTCATCCTGAAGAAACCTTCGTCTACATTCTACCGAGTCTCCAACACGTGGACCTGGACCCGAGCTGTGGTCCGGTCCATAGTAGCACGTTATAGTGGTTCCTCGGTATATGTCGTTAATTCGTTTCAAAAGGTAGGACTTATACTGAAAATGACATTTTCCAAACAAATTTTCCCATAAGAAATAAAGGGAAAGGAAATAATCCGTTCCAGAGTGTAAAAAAATATATTTTATATGGCATATTATACATTAATGGGGTTGTATAAAATAAATTAGACACTACTTATTATTAAAATGCATACATAAATTAAAATGAAAAAAAAACACTTGAAAATCCACAGAGTTATAGCAAGGGTTGTGCACTGAACGAGATCTACTGTACAGGCAGACTGAGGAGCGTCGCTTTGTTTCAGTCGTGAACGGGGTCTATGCGGGGACGCGGTGACTCATCCCGACCCATGCAAGTTCTAGCAAACGCGTCGTATCCCAAGCAAGACGTCGTATCCCAAGACATTTTTTTCTCGTCAAAACACGACGTATACCAAATTCGACATATTCCTAAGCAGTCGTATACCGAAGTATCACTTGACATTGTAATTAGTGTAGTTAGCCTGGTGGTCACCACCATAGGTTGTTATTCTGTTAAGGGGCAGTTATCCCGTGTTTTGGTGTTAATAAATCTTTTGCCTCCAAAAGTACGTCTGTGACTCAGTTGAACTCAGTACACCTATGTTAGTTTTTGTTATTGAGATCGGCAGAAAAATGTATATTTTGGGATTATCTGCGATTTTGTAATTAAGCGCGGCCATTGTTCCTCGTCATTAGCGTGGATAATCTAGAGTCTGCTGCAGTATATTCTTCACACGTATTGTTTGATGCATGGCTTCTCAGTTTTAAATGTACTATTGATCAATTGATTGAATTGTTGCACCCAAAGGCGTACGTGTTCACGGAGTGAAGTAAAGGTTGTAGCCCCGTGTACTGTACAGTACAGTACTTATTCATTTAGCACTGGGGCAAGGTCTGTTTACAATAGCAATACAATGTAATAGTTTCTCTTTGGTTCTTTCGGTAAAGTTACTTTAAAAAAGTTATTAGGTTAGCGTAATATTATTCTAATTT
>NW_026891931.1:0-5212 GCF_015708825.2 Lethenteron reissneri
GTCTGTGTGTGTCTCGTGAGGGTGACTGTCTGTGTGTGTCTCGTGGGGTGACTGTCTGTGTGTGTGTCTCGTGAGGGTGACTGTCTGTGTGTGTGTCTCGTGGGGTGACTGTCTGTGTGTGTCTCGTAGGGTGACTGTCTGTGTGTGTCTCGTGGGTGACTGTCTGTGTGTGTACTCGTGGGGACTGTCTGTGTGTGTCTCGTGGGGGTGACTGTCTGTGTGTGTGCTCGTGAGGGTGACTGTCTGTGTGTGTGTCTCGTGGGGTGACTGTCTGTGTGTGTGTCTCGTGAGGGTGACTGTCTGTGTGTGTCTCGTGAGGGTGACTGTCTGTGTGTGTGTCTCGTGAGGGTGACTGTGTGTGTGTCTCGTGAGGGTGACTGTCTGTGTGTGTCTCGTGAGGGTGACTGTCTGTGTGTGTGTCTCGTGAGGGTGACTGTCTGTGTGTCTGTCTCGTGAGGGTGACTGTCTGTGTGTGTGACTCGTGGGGGTGACTGTCTGTGTGTGTGTCTCGTGGGGTGACTGTCTGTGTGTGTCTCGTGAGGGTGACTGTCTGTGTGTGTCTCGTGGGGTGACTGTCTGTGTGTGTACTCGTGGGGTGACTGTCTGTGTGTGTGTCTCGTGGGGGACTGTCTGTGTGTGTCTCGTGGGGGACTGTCTGTGTGTGTGTCTCGTGGGGGTGACTGTCTGTGTGTCTCGTGGGGTGATCTGTGTGTGTGTCTCGTGGGGGTGACTGTCTGTGTGTGTGTCTCGTGGGGTGACTGTCTGTGTGTGTGTCTCGTGGGGTGACTGTCTGTGTGTGTGTCTCGTGGGGGTGACTGTCTGTGTGTTACTCGTGGGGGTGACTGTCTGTGTGTGTCTCGTGGGGTGACTGTCTGTGTGTGTGTCTCGTGGGGTGACTGTCTGTGTGTTACTCGTGAGGGGACTGTCTGTGTGTGTGTCTCGTGGGGGTGACTGTCTGTGTGTGTACTCGTGGGGGTGACTGTCTGTGTGTGTACTCGTGGGGTGACTGTCTGTGTGTGTGTCTCGTGGGGGTGACTGTCTGTGTGTGTGTCTCGTGGGGTGACTGTCTGTGTGTTCTCGTGGGGTGACTGTCTGTGTGTGTCTCGTGGGGTGACTGTCTGTGGTGTGTCTCGTGGGGTGACTGTCTGTGTGTTCTCGTGAGGGTGACTGTCTGTGTGTGCTCGTGGGGGTGACTGTCTGTGTGTGTCTCGTGGGGGACTGTCTGTGTGTGTGTCTCGTGAGGGTGACTGTCTGTGTGTGTCTCGTGGGGTGACTGTCTGTGTGTGTGCTCGTGGGGTGACTGTCTGTGTGTCTCGTGGGGGTGACTGTCTGTGTGTGTCTCGTGGGGTGACTGTCTGTGTGTGTCTCGTGGGGTGACTGTCTGTGTGTGTGTCTCGTGGGGTGACTGTCTGTGTGTGTCTCGTGGGGTGACTGTCTGTGTGTGTCTCGTGAGGGTGACTGTCTGTGTGTGTGTGTCTCGTGGGGTGACTGTCTGTGTGTGTGTCTCGTGGGGTGACTGTCTGTGTGTCTCTCGTGAGGGTGACTGTCTGTGTGTCTCTCGTGAGGGTGACTGTCTGTGTGTGGTCTCGTGAGGGTGACTGTCTGTGTGTGTGTCTCGTGGGTGACTGTCTGTGTGTGACTCGTGGGGGTGACTGTCTGTGTGTGTCTCGTGGGGGTGACTGTCTGTGTGTTGTCTCGTGAGGGTGACTGTCTGTGTGTGTGTCTCGTGGGGTGACTGTCTGTGTGTGTCTCGTGGGGGTGACTGTCTGTGTGTGTGTCTCGTGGGGTGACTGTCTGTGTGTGTCTCGTGGGGGTGACTGTCTGTGTGTGTGTCTCGTGAGGGTGACTGTCTGTGTGTGTCTCGTGGGGTGACTGTCTGTGTGTGTCTCGTGGGGTGACTGTCTGTGTGTCTGACTCGTAGGGTGACTGTGTGTGACTCGTGGGGTGACTGTCTGTGTGTGTCTCGTGGGGTGACTGTCTGTGTGTGTGTCTCGTGGGGTGACTGTCTGTGTGTGTCTCGTGGGGTGACTGTCTGTGTGTGTCTCGTGGGGTGACTGTCTGTGTGTCTCGTGGGGTGACTGTCTGTTGTGTGTCTCGTGGGGGTGACTGTCTGTGTGTGTCTCGTGGGGTGACTGTGTGTGTCTCGTGGGGGTCTGTCGTGTGGTGTCTCGTGGGGGACTGTCTGTGTGTGTCTCGTGGGGTGACTGTCTGTGGTGTGTCTCGTGGGGTGACTGTCTGTGTGTGTCTCGTGGGGTGACTGTCTGTGTGTGTGTCTCGTGAGGGTGACTGTCTGTGTGTGTGTCTCGTGGGGGACTGTCTGTGTGTTGTCTCGTGGGGTGACTGTCTGTGTGTGTGTCTCGTGAGGGTGACTGTCTGTGTGTGTCTCGTGGGGGTGACTGTCTGTGTGTGTCTCGTGGGGGTGACTGTCTGTGTGTGTCTCGTGGGGTGACTGTCTGTGTGTGTGTCTCGTGAGGGTGACTGTCTGTGTGTGTGTCTCGTGGGGTGACTGTCTGTGTGTGTGTCTCGTGGGGTGACTGTCTGTGTGTGTCTCGTGGGGGTGACTGTCGTGTGTGTCTCGTGGGGTGACTGTCTGTGTGTGTGACTCGTGGGGTGACTGTCTGTGTGTGTGTCTCGTGGGGTGACTGTCTGTGTGTGTCTCGTGGGGTGACTGTCTGTGTGTGTGACTCGTGAGGGTGACTGTCTGTGTGTGTGTCTCGTGGGGTGACTGTCTGTGTGTGTCTCGTGAGGGTGACTGTCTGTGTGTGTGTCTCGTGGGGTGACTGTCTGTGTGTGTCTCGTGGGGTGACTGTCTGTGTGTGTGTCTCGTGGGGTGACTGTCTGTGTGTGTCTCGTGGGGTGACTGTCTGTGTGTTGTCTCGTGGGGTGACTGTCTGTGTGTGTGTCGTGGGGGACTGTCTGTGTGTGTCTCGTGGGGTGACTGTCTGTGTGTGTCTCGTGAGGGTGACTGTCTGTGTGTGTGTCTCGTGGGGTGACTGTCTGTGTGTGTGTCTCGTGAGGGTGACTGTCTGTGTGTGTGTCTCGTGAGGGTGACTGTCTGTGTGTGTCTCGTGGGGTGACTGTCTGTGTGTCTCGTGGGGGACTGTCTGTGTGTGTCTCGTGGGGTGACTGTCTGTGTGTGTGTCTCGTGGGGTGACTGTCTGTGTGTGTCTCGTGGGGTGACTGTCTGTGTGTGTGTCTCGTGGGGTGACTGTCTGTGTGTGCTCGTAGGGTGACTGTCTGTGTGTGTCTCGTGGGGTGACTGTCTGTGTGTGTGTCTCGTGGGGGTGACTGTCTGTGTGTGTGTCTCGTGGGGTGACTGTCTGTGTGCTCGTGGGGGTGACTGTCTGTGTGTGTGTCTCGTGGGGTGACTGTCTGTGTGTGTGACTCGTGGGGGTGACTGTCTGTGTGTGTGTCTCGTGGGGTGACTGTCTGTGTGTGACTCGTGGGGTGACTGTCTGTGTGTGTCTCGTGGGGTGACTGTCTGTGTGTGTCTCGTGGGGTGACTGTCTGTGTGTGTGTCTCGTGAGGGTGACTGTCTGTGTGTGTGTCTCGTGGGGTGACTGTCTGTGTGTGTGTCTCGTGGGGTGACTGTCTGTGTGTGTGTCTCGTGGGGGACTGTCTGTGGTGTCTCGTGAGGGTGACTGTCTGTGTGTGTTCGTGGGGTGACTGTCTGTGTGTGTGTCTCGTGGGGTGACTGTCTGTGTGTGTCTCGTGGGGTGACTGTCTGTGTGTGTGTCTCGTGGGGTGACTGTCTGTGTGTGTGACTCGTGGGGTGACTGTCTGTGTGTGTCTCGTGGGGGTGACTGTCTGTGTGTGTCTCGTGGGGTGACTGTCTGTGTGTGTGCTCGTGGGGTGACTGTCTGTGTGTGTGTCTCGTGAGGGTGACTGTCTGTGTGTCTCGTGGGGTGACTGTCTGTGTGTGTGTCTCGTGGGGGTGACTGTCTGTGTGTGTCTCGTGGGGGACTGTCTGTGTGTGTGTCTCGTGGGGGTGACTGTCTGTGTGTGTGTCTCGTGGGGGTGACTGTCTGTGTGTTGTCTCGTGAGGGTGACTGTCTGTGTGTGTGTCTCGTGGGGGTGACTGTCTGTGTGTGTGTCTCGTGGGGTGACTGTCTGTGTGTGTGTCTCGTGGGGTGACTGTCTGTGTGTGTCTCGTGGGGTGACTGTCTGTGTGTGTCTCGTGAGGGTGACTGTCTGTGTGTGTGTCTCGTGAGGGTGACTGTCTGTGTGTGTGACTCGTGGGGTGACTGTCTGTGTGTTGTCTCGTGTGACTGTCTGTGTGTGTGTCTCGTGGGGTGTGACTGTCTGTGTGTGTGTCTCGTGGGGTGACTGTCTGTGTGTGTCTCGTGAGGGTGACTGTCTGTGTGTGGTCTCGTGGGGTGACTGTGTGTGCTCGTGGGGTGACTGTCTGTGTGTGTCTCGTGGGGTGACTGTCTGTGTGTGTGCTCGTGGGGGTGACTGTCTGTGTGGTCTCGTGGGGTGACTGTCTGTGTGTCCGTGAGGGTGACTGTCTGTGTTGTGTCTCGTGGGGTGACTGTCTGTGTGTGTGACTCGTGGGGTGACTGTCTGTGTGTGTCTCGTGGGGGTGACTGTCTGTGTGTGCTGTGAGGGTGACTGTCTGTGTGTGTCTCGTGGGGTGACTGTCTGTGTGTGTGTCTCGTGGGGTGACTGTCTGTGTGTGTCTCGTGGGGTGACTGTCTGTGTGTTGCTCGTGGGGTGACTGTCTGTGTGTTGTCTCGTGGGGTGACTGTCTGTGTGTTGTCTCGTGGGGTGACTGTCTGTGTGTGTCTCGTGGGGTGACTGTCTGTGTGTGCTGTGGGGTGACTGTCTGTGTGTGTCTCGTGAGGGTGACTGTGTGTGTGTCTCGTGGGGTGACTGTCTGTGTGTGTGTCTCGTGGGGGTGACTGTCTGTGTGTCTCGTGGGGGTGACTGTCTGTGTGTGTCTCGTGGGGGTGACTGTCTGTGTGTGTGCTCGTGAGGGTGACTGTCTGTGTGTGTCTCGTGGGGGTGACTGTCTGTGTGTCTCGTGGGGGACTGTCTGTGTGTGTGTCTCGTGAGGGTGACTGTCTGTGTGTGTCTCGTGGGGGACTGTCTGTGTCTCGTGAGGGTGACTGTCTGTGTGTGTGTCTCGTGAGGGTGACTGTCTGTGTGTGTGTCTCGTGGGGCTGTCTGTGTCTGTGAGGTGACTGTGTGTGTGTGTCTCGTGAGGGTGACT
>NW_026891932.1:0-5165 GCF_015708825.2 Lethenteron reissneri
AACTGACACCTTTTTTTTACAAGGAGTCATGTTTGCATTGACCAGAATACCTGCGGTCGGAATGCAAAAAAAACAACTCAGATTACACTGGTCAACACACTTTTTCTGGCATAAGGTATTCCAACGGTTTTAAGGTAATTTTGGGGTGCTGATTACAAATCTGGCATCAGTTTTTTGTCTATCACATGTTTTTTGAGATATCAAATACTGCATTTTCAATCAAAACAGCAAATGTATGCCATTGGGACCTCATTTGCCAGTAAAAAATATGTTAATTGTTTTTTTACGCTTCTATCTGGCAACAAAACTTACACTTTTTTTTACAAGGAGTCATGTTTGTATTGACCACAATACCTGCGGTCGGAATGCAAACAAAAAACACAACTCTGATAATGTATGCACTGTCCTTGAAATTGATTGGTCCACAGCCGAGACAGCTTTCCTTAGAGCCTAGTCTCAAATGGTGTTGGACCAGATGACGCCAAAAGGCGCAGAACTCAAAGACAATGCACCATCAGAGTATGAGAGCTCGGGGTAAGCATTTACAAATGCATTAACAAATGCTTACCCCGAGCTCTCATACTCTGATGGTGCATTGTTGTGTTTTTTGTTTGCATTCCGACCGCAGGTATTGTGGTCAATGCAAACATGACTCCTTGTTAAACAGGTGTCAGTTTTGTTGCCAGATAAAAGGGTAAAAAGCCAATTATCATATGTTGCTACTGGCAAAGGAGGTTCCAATGGTTGTGTCCAACTGCTCCGGATGCGGTGTTGTTATTGGCAAATGCGGGGGGGGGGGGGGGGAGCGGTAAAGCCATTGTCTGTGCGCGACGTTTCGAGGACCCCCCCTCTCCCGGCACCAGTCTGGCTGCTGCTGCCGCTGAAGCTGCTGCTGCTGCTACCCAGAGTGTTGCCTCTGCGAGCGCCTCCTCCACCTCCTCCTCCTCCTCCTCCTCCACCTCCTCCTCCTCCACCTCCTGCGGGCCCCGCGGTGTCGAGGAGCTGCGAGCTGACCGCACGGCCGCCGCTCACCGCCTGCAGGCCGACGACGCTCCACGCGTCCCCATCGCAGGGGCTCGTGGGAGCAGCAGCAGCAGCACTGCGGGGGGGCGGAGTGGAGGTAGAGGGAGGAAGGGGGAGGGGGAGTGGAGGGGGAATGGGGAGGAGGAGAGGGGGGCAGGGGGAGGATGAAAGGGGGCAGGAGAGAGAGGGGGGAGGAGGAGGGTGGGGATGGGAGGAGGAGGTGAGGAGAGGGGAAGAGGGAGGAGGAGAGGGGGGAGGAGGAGAGTGGGGAGGGGCAGGGGGAGGAGGAGGGTGGAGAGGGGGAGGAGGAGAGTGGGGAGGGAGGAGGGGGAGGAGGAGAGGGGGGAGGGGGAGGAGGAGAGGGGGGAGGAGGAGGGGAGGAGGAGGGTGGGGATGGGGAGGAGGGAGGAGGGAGAGGGGAGGAGGAGAGGGGGAGGGGCAGGGGGGAGGAGGGGGAGAGGGGGGGAGGAGAGGGGGAGGAGGAGAGGGGGGAGGAGGAGAGTGGGGAGGGGGCAGGGTGGAGGAGGAGGGGAGAGGAGGGGGAGAGGAGAGAGAAGGAGGAATGGGGAAGGGGGAGGAGTAAGAGAAGAGTAGGGAGGAGGTAGGA
Organism: Lethenteron reissneri; assembly: GCF_015708825.2. Taxonomy (NCBI): domain Eukaryota; kingdom Metazoa; phylum Chordata; class Hyperoartia; order Petromyzontiformes; family Petromyzontidae; genus Lethenteron; species Lethenteron reissneri. Next base: position 1,631 of record NW_026891932.1, read on the forward strand.
GGAGGGTGGACTCAACACTGCCCATAGACTCAACACTACCCATAGACTCAGCACTACCCATAGACTCAACACTACCCATAGACTCCCATACCCATAGACTCACACTACCCATAGACTCAACACTACCCATAGACTCACCACTACCCATAGACTCACCACTACCCATAGACTCACCACTACCCATAGACTCAGCACTGCTCCATAGACTCACCACTACCCATAGACTCAACACTCCCAATAGACTTAACACTGCACCATAGACTCAACACTGCCCATAGACTCAACACTACCCATAGACTCACCACTACCCATAGATCAACACTACCCATAGACTCACCACTACCCATAGACTCACACTACCCATAGACACCACTACCCATAGACTCAGCACTGCTCCATAGACTCACCACTACCCATAGACTCAACACTCCCAATAGACTTAACACTGCACCATAGACTCAACACTGCACCATAGACTCAACACTGGACCATAGATTAGCACTGCCCATAGACTCCACACTGCCCATAGACTCAACACTGCCCATAGACTCAACACTGCCCATAGACTCAACACTGCCCATAGACTCAACACTGCCCATAGAACTCAACACTGACCATAGACTCAGCACTGCCCATAGACTTACACTGCCCATAGACTCACATGCCCATAGACTCAACACTGCCCCATAGACTCAACACTGCCCATAGACTCAACACTGCCCATAGACTCACACTGCCCCACTAACAACATGCCCATAGACTCAACACTGCCCATAGACTCAACACTTCCATAGACTCAACACTGACCATAGACTCAACACTGCCCATAGACTCAACACTGTCCTAGACTCAACACTGTCCCTAGACTCAACACTGCCTCATAGACTTAGCACTGCCCGTAGATCAACACTGCCCATAGACTCAACATGCCCATAGACTCAACACTGCCCATGACTCAACAATGCCCATAGACTCAACACTGCCCATAGACTCAACAACCCCATAGACTCAACCACTACCCATAGACTCACCACTACCCATAGAATCAGCACTGCACCATAGACTCACCACTACCCATAGACTCAACACTACCAATAGACTTAACACTGCACCATAGACTCAACACTGCACCATAGACTCAACACTGACCAGACTCAGCACTGCCCAGACTCCACATGTCCATAGACCCAACACTGCCATAGACTCAGCACTGCCCATAGACTCCGCACTGCCCATAGACTCAACACTGCACCATAGACTCAGCACTGCCCATAGACTCAACACTGCACCTAGACACTGCACCATAGACTCAACACTGCACCATAGACTCAACACTGCACCGTAGACACTGCACCATAGACTCAGCACTGCACCATAGACTACACTGCACCATAGACTCACACTACCATATACTCAACAATGCTCATAGACTCAACACTACCCATAGACTAACACTGCCCTAGATTCAACACTGCACCACAGACTCACCACTACCAATAGACCCACACTGCCCCATAGACTCAATACTGCCCATAGACCCAACACGCCCATAGACTCACACTACCAATAGACTCAACCACTACAATAGACCCAACACTGCCCATAGATCAGCACTGCCCATAGACTCACCATACCAATAGACCCAACACTGCCCATAGACTCAACACTGCCCATAGACCCAACATGCCCATAGACTCACCAATACCATAGACTCAACACTGTTCATAGACTCACCACTGCCATACACTCAGCACTGCCCATAGATACTGCCCATAGACTCAACACTGCACCATAGACACTGCCCATAGACTCAGCACTAACCCATAGACTCAACATCCCCATAGACTCAACACTTCCCATAGACTCAACACTGCACCAAACTCACTCATCACTACCCATAGACTCAAAACTGTCATAGACTACCACTGCCCATACACTCAGCATGCCCATAGATACTGCCCATGACTCAACACTGCACCATAGACACCCATAGACTCAGCACTACCCATAGACTCAACACTCCCCATAGACTCAACACTTTCCCATAGACTCAACACGCACCAAACCACTCATCACCCATAGACTCAGCACTGTTCATAGACTCACCACTGCCCATACACTCAGCACTGCCCATAGATACTGCCCATAGACTCAACACTGCACCATAGACACTGCCCATAGACCTCAGCACTACCCATAGACTCAAACTCCCCATAGACTCAACACTTCCATAGACTCAACACTGCACCAACTCACTCATCACTACCCATAGACTCAAAACTGTTCATAGACTCACCACTGCCCATACACTCAGCATGCCCATAGATACTGCCCATAGACTCAACACTGCACCATAGACACTGCCCATAGACTCAGCACTACCCATGACTCAACACTCCCCATAGACTCAACACTTCCCATAGACTCAACACTGCACCAAACCCACTCATCACTACCCATAGACTCAGCACTGTTCATAGACTACCACTGCCCATACACTCAGCACTGCCCATAGATACTGCCCATAGACTCAACACTGCACCATAGACACTGCCCATAGACTCAGCACTACCATAGACTCAACACTCCCCATAGACTCAAACTTCCCATAGACTCAACACTGCACCAAACCCACTCATACACTACCCATAGAGACTCAGCACTGCCCATAGACTCACCACTACCCATAGACTCACCACTACCCATAGACTCACCACTAACCCATATACTCAACACGGACCATAGACTCAGCACTGCCCATAGACTCTACACTGTCCATAGCCCAACACTGCCCATAGACTCACCACTACCCATAGACTCAACACGGTTCATAGACTCACCACTGCCCATACACTCAGCACTGCCCATAGATACTGCCCATAGACTCAGCACTACCCATAGACTCAACACTCCCCATAGACTCAACACTTCCCATAGACTCAACACTGCACCAAACTCACTCATCACTACCCATAGACTCAGCACTGCCCATAGACTGTGAACACAACCACGGTCCACCCCTCCCCACCCTCCCGGCGCTCCTCTCCGCCTCGTGCTGTAGTCGAGGTGACGATCGCCACTCGGCGGCCAGTCCTTTGACGCGCGCCATCACGCGGCACGAGCGCAGCTGAAGCGGCGCAGAGAAGCGGCGTCCACCACCTCGACCATGGCGAGATCCACCTTCTCCACACCCTGCGGGAGACGATTGAAATCAACATCGTTGCCATCATCGTCACAATCACCACCATCATCACCAACGACCACCATCTATTACCACGACCACCATCACCCCTACCACCATTATCACCATACATCTTCATCACCACGATCACCACTCCACCATCACCACCATCATCATCACCACCATCATCACCACTACCACCAGCATCAGCACCACCATTAACACTACCAACATCACCACTAACCACCATCATCACCACTTCACCATCACCACTACCACCATCATTACCACGACCACCACCCTACACCATTATCACCACTACCACCATCATCATCACCATCACCACCATTACCA
>NW_026891933.1:0-5131 GCF_015708825.2 Lethenteron reissneri
CGTCACGAACTTCCACACGCTTTCCAGCAGATTTGCTCGTGCACCAAAAAAAGTCAAAATTTTTACACATAGACCCCATCAAACGGTAGAAATTGGCCGGGATTGCTCTCATGTGCGTTACGGGGCCTCGTTTCTCTCGCTCCGAATTCCCTGGAGCTGGCAAAACGCTCATTTTAGTGTCGCCAAATATCGTCCGAACGTCACGAAACTTCCACACGCTTTCCAGCAGATTTGCTCGTGCACCAAAAAAAGTCAAAATTTTTACACATAGACCCCATCAAACGGTAGAAATTGGCCGGGATTGCTCTCATGTGCGTTACGGGGCCTCGTTTCTCTCGCTCCGAATTCCCTGGAGCTGGCAAATCGCTCATTTTAGTGTCGCCAAATATCGTCGAACGTCACGAACTTCCACACGCTTTCCAGCAGATTTGCTCGTGCACCAAAAAAAGTCAAAATTTTTACACATAGACCCCATCAAACGGTAGAAATTGGCCGGGATTGCTCTCATGTGCGTTACGGGGCCTCGTTTCTCTCGCTCCGAATTCCCTGGAGCTGGCAAATCGCATTTTAGTGTCGCCAAATATCGTCCGAACGTCACGAACTTCCACGCTTTCCAGCAGATTTGCTCGTGCACCAAAAAAAGTCAAAATTTTTACACATAGACCCCATCAAACGGTAGAAATTGGCCGGGATTGCTCTCATGTGCGTTACGGGGCCTCGTTTCTCTCGCTCCGAATTCCCTGGAGCTGGCAAAACGCTCATTTTAGTGTCGCCAAATATCGTCCGAACGTCACGAAACTTCCACACGCTTTCCAGCAGATTTGCTCGTGCACCAAAAAAAGTCAAAATTTTTACACATAGACCCCATCAAACGGTAGAAATTGGCCGGGATTGCTCTCATGTGCGTTACGGGGCCTCGTTTCTCTCGCTCCGAATTCCCTGGAGCTGGCAAAACGCTCATTTAGTGTCGCCAAATATCGTCCGAACGTCACGAAACTTCCACACGCTTTCCAGCAGATTTGCTCGTGCACCAAAAAAAGTCAAAATTTTTACACATAGACCCCATCAAACGGTAGAAATTGGCCGGGATTGCTCTCATGTGCGTTACGGGGCCTCGTTTCTCTCGCTCCGAATTCCCTGGAGCTGGCAAAACGCTCATTAGTGTCGCCAAATATCGTCCGAACGTCACGAAACTTCCACACGCTTTCCAGCAGATTTGCTCGTGCACCAAAAAAAGTCAAAATTTTTACACATAGACCCCATCAAACGGTAGAAATTGGCCGGGATTGCTCTCATGTGCGTTACGGGGCCTCGTTTCTCTCGCTCCGAATTCCCTGGAGCTGGCAAAACGCTCATTTTAGTGTCGCCAAATATCGTCCGAACGTCACGAACTTCCACACGCTTTCCAGCAGATTTGCTCGTGCACCAAAAAAAGTCAAAATTTTTACACATAGACCCCATCAAACGGTAGAAATTGGCCGGGATTGCTCTCATGTGCGTTACGGGGCCTCGTTTCTCTCGCTCCGAATTCCCTGAGCTGGCAAAACGCTCATTTTAGTGTCGCCAAATATCGTCCGAACGTCACGAACTTCCACACGCTTTCCAGCAGATTTGCTCGTGCACCAAAAAAGTCAAAATTTTTACACATAGACCCCATCAAACGGTAGAAATTGGCCGGGATTGCTCTCATGTGCGTTACGGGGCCTCGTTTCTCTCGCTCCGAATTCCCTGGAGCTGGCAAAACGCTCATTTTTGTCGCCAAATATCGTCCGAACGTCACGAAACTTCCACACGCTTTCCCAGCAGATTTGCTCGTGCACCAAAAAAAGTCAAAATTTTTACACATAGACCCCATCAAACGGTAGAAATTGGCCGGGATTGCTCTCATGTGCGTTACGGGGCCTCGTTTCTCTCGCTCCGAATTCCCTGGAGCTGGCAAAACGCTCATTTAGTGTCGCCAAATATCGTCCGAACGTCACGAAACTTCCACACGCTTTCCAGCAGATTTGCTCGTGCACCAAAAAAAGTCAAAATTTTTACACATAGACCCCATCAAACGGTAGAAATTGGCCGGGATTGCTCTCATGTGCGTTACGGGGCCTCGTTTCTCTCGCTCCGAATTCCCTGGAGCTGGCAACGCTCATTTTAGTGTCGCCAAATATCGTCCGAACGTCACGAACTTCCACACGCTTTCCAGCAGATTTGCTCGTGCACCAAAAAAAGTCAAAATTTTTACACATAGACCCCATCAAACGGTAGAAATTGGCCGGGATTGCTCTCATGTGCGTTACGGGGCCTCGTTTCTCTCGCTCCGAATTCCCTGGAGCTGGCAAACGCTCATTTTAGTGTCGCCAAATATCGTCCGAACGTCACGAAACTTCCACACGCTTTCCCAGCAGATTTGCTCGTGCACCAAAAAAAGTCAAAATTTTTACACATAGACCCCATCAAACGGTAGAAATTGGCCGGGATTGCTCTCATGTGCGTTACGGGGCCTCGTTTCTCTCGCTCCGAATTCCCTGGAGCTGGCAAAACGCTCATTTTGTGTCGCCAAATATCGTCCGAACGTCACGAAACTTCCACACGCTTTCCCAGATTTGCTCGTGCACCAAAAAAAGTCAAAATTTTTACACATAGACCCCATCAAACGGTAGAAATTGGCCGGGATTGCTCTCATGTGCGTTACGGGGCCTCGTTTCTCTCGCTCCGAATTCCCTGGAGCTGGCAAAACGCTCATTTTAGTGTCGCCAAATATCGTCGAACGTCACGAAACTTCCACACGCTTTCCAGCAGATTTGCTCGTGCACCAAAAAAAGTCAAAATTTTTACACATAGACCCCATCAAACGGTAGAAATTGGCCGGGATTGCTCTCATGTGCGTTACGGGGCCTCGTTTCTCTCGCTCCGAATTCCCTGGAGCTGGCAAAACGCTCATTTTGTGTCGCCAAATATCGTCCGAACGTCACGAAACTTCCACAGCTTTCCAGCAGATTTGCTCGTGCACCAAAAAAAGTCAAAATTTTTACACATAGACCCCATCAAACGGTAGAAATTGGCCGGGATTGCTCTCATGTGCGTTACGGGGCCTCGTTTCTCTCGCTCCGAATTCCCTGGAGCTGGCAAAACGCTCATTTTGTGTCGCCAAATATCGTCCGAACGTCACGAAACTTCCACACGCTTTCCCAGTCAAACACATAGACCCCATCAAACGGTAGAAATTGGCCGGGATTGCTCTCATGTGCGTTACGGGGCCTCGTTTCTCTCGCTCCGAATTCCCTGGAGCTGGCAAAACGCTCATTTTAGTGTCGCCAAATATCGTCCGAACGTCACGAAACTTCCACACGCTTTCCCAGCAGATTTGCTCGTGCACCAAAAAAAGTCAAAATTTTTACACATAGACCCCATCAAACGGTAGAAATTGGCCGGGATTGCTCTCATGTGCGTTACGGGGCCTCGTTTCTCTCGCTCCGAATTCCCTGGAGCTGGCAAAACGCTCATTAGTGTCGCCAAATATCGTCCGAACGTCACGAAACTTCCACACGCTTTCCAGCAGATTTGCTCGTGCACCAAAAAAAGTCAAAATTTTTACACATAGACCCCATCAAACGGTAGAAATTGGCCGGGATTGCTCTCATGTGCGTTACGGGGCCTCGTTTCTCTCGCTCCGAATTCCCTGGAGCTGGCAAAACGCTCATTAGTGTCGCCAAATATCGTCCGAACGTCACGAAACTTCCACACGCTTTCCCAGCAGATTTGCTCGTGCACCAAAAAAAGTCAAAATTTTTACACATAGACCCCATCAAACGGTAGAAATTGGCCGGGATTGCTCTCATGTGCGTTACGGGGCCTCGTTTCTCTCGCTCCGAATTCCCTGGAGCTGGCAAAACGCTCATTTAGTGTCGCCAAATATCGTCCGAACGTCACGAAACTTCCACACGCTTTCCCAGCAGATTTGCTCGTGCACCAAAAAAGTCAAAATTTTTACACATAGACCCCATCAAACGGTAGAAATTGGCCGGGATTGCTCTCATGTGCGTTACGGGGCCTCGTTTCTCTCGCTCCGAATTCCCTGGAGCTGGCAAAACGCTCATTTTAGTGTCGCCAAATATCGTACAACGTCACGAACTTCCACACGCTTTCCAGCAGATTTGCTCGTGCACCAAAAAAAGTCAAAATTTTTACACATAGACCCCATCAAACGGTAGAAATTGGCCGGGATTGCTCTCATGTGCGTTACGGGGCCTCGTTTCTCTCGCTCCGAATTCCCTGGAGCTGGAAATCGCTCATTTTGTGTCGCCAAATATCGTCGAACGTCACGAACTTCCACAGCTTTCCAGCAGATTTGCTCGTGCACCAAAAAAAGTCAAAATTTTTACACATAGACCCCATCAAACGGTAGAAATTGGCCGGGATTGCTCTCATGTGCGTTACGGGGCCTCGTTTCTCTCGCTCCGAATTCCCTGGAGCTGGCAAAACGCTCATTTTAGTGTCGCCAAATATCGTCCGAACGTCACGAAACTTCCACACGCTTTCCAGCAGATTTGCTCGTGCACCAAAAAAAGTCAAAATTTTTACACATAGACCCCATCAAACGGTAGAAATTGGCCGGGATTGCTCTCATGTGCGTTACGGGGCCTCGTTTCTCTCGCTCCGAATTCCCTGGAGCTGGCAAAACGCTCATTTGTGTCGCCAAATATCGTCCGAACGTCACGAAACTTCCACACGCTTTCCCAGCAGATTTGCTCGTGCACCAAAAAAAGTCAAAATTTTTACACATAGACCCCATCAAACGGTAGAAATTGGCCGGGATTGCTCTCATGTGCGTTACGGGGCCTCGTTTCTCTCGCTCCGAATTCCCTGGAGCTGGCAAAACGCTCATTTTAGTGTCGCCAAATATCGTCCGAACGTCACGAAACTTCCACACGCTTTCCCAGCAGATTTGCTCGTGCACCAAAAAAAGTCAAAATTTTTACACATAGACCCCATCAAACGGTAGAAATTGGCCGGGATTGCTCTCATGTGCGTTACGGGGCCTCGTTTCTCTCGCTCCGAATTCCCTGGAGCTGGCAAACGCTCATTTTAGTGTCGCCAAATATCGTCCGAACGTCACGAACTTCCACACGCTTTCCCA
>NW_026891934.1:0-5106 GCF_015708825.2 Lethenteron reissneri
TGCTGTTGAAGAACCGTCGGCTCTTCCGCGAGCGATGTGGTCAGCCTCTTCACTAAAGGCAGCATTTGAGTCATTTGCTTCCGAAAGTGCAGAAGCACAAGTGGGTTTTGGCGGTTTTCTGGTGGTAATAGTACATTCTAAATCGTCCGTTAAGATATCAGCCAATTTTATCTCATCCTCCGAATGAAAGCAACCTGTTTGTGCGTCAGCTTGAGAATTAGACGTTAACGTGCGAATGGTTCCATCGAGCTTTGGAAGTTTTGCATTTTGAGAATTGCCTCTCGACGAGCTCCGAATGTCGTTTCCTACAATATTTGCGTAAAAACCGTGATGCGGCTCAGTCTGTACATTTTGTGCGATGTGTAGAGGATTATATTCTGTTCTCTTTAGTGTATTCTTATTCCAGTCACGAGGCAGCAATTGTTCCACATTGTGTGTTTTCATTTGACCAGTATTGTCACAGCCCAATATAGTCCCACAAGACAAAGCCGAGTGTTGCGTAAGCTTCTTGGGAAGCCACTTTTGTGGTTCTGGGTCTTTCTGAGTAAGATTGAACGTCTGTGAACAATTGTCTTGGTTGTGCTGTTTTTCAAGTAGTACATCCACGAGTGAGATGTCTCCTGCAACACTGTCACATTCCCCACGCATGGCATCGCTTCTGTCCTCACCATCACACTTCAAAGGGAAACAACGAATTCGCATCAGCAATGACTCTCGCGGACAACTTCCAATCCAAATAAGTTGCGAGTGTGTGGTGGGGTGCGGCGATGTTAAGGGGCCCTGGTTTTTCACGACCCTATTACAGTACTTCCTCTCCACAGGTGACTGATTGTTGGGAAAGCAATGCACGAAGTTACACATGTAACGAGTGGATTGTTATAGGTGATGGACGTGTAGAGGCTTTGAAATAGCTTTCTCGATATTGTTCCACATATTTGTATGGCTTTAGTGCTGTATCTATGAATGGATCATCCTGTCAGAGGTTGCAACCGGGTACCCGATACCCGGCTACCCTACCCGATACCCGGCTACCCGTACCCGGCCGGGTACGGGTACCCGTTTACGACCCTGGTGCGTCTGGGTACGGGTAGGCCGTGAGTCACTGGTGAGTAACCGTGAGTAACCGTTTGTCACTCATTTCGGGTAGGGTACGGGTAGGATACGGCTACCTGTACCTGGCCGGGTACGGGTACCCATTTGCGACCCTGGTGCGGCCGGGTACGGGTAAGGAATCAAAACCCGTTTGCGACCTCTGCATCCTGTACTGGACTATGAAAACAAAGTTCGTTTACCTCCGGCGCGTCGCAGCTGTTGCCTGATAAACCGAGCTTCTTCGCCACGACATCTGCGATAAAGACTTGCGAAGGGAGCTCTTTGCAATCATCAGGAGGATCCATGAATTTAAAGTCTCCACACGAATGGGAATCCGTTGCCTCACGAGAATGTCTGCACGCCCACTTCGTCTTTTAGCCACACAGTGCACCACGACTTTGTCTTTGCTCGGTGTGAGACCCGCTTTCTCTCTGCTGCGTTTCACAGAATGAGACACATTCCAAATCAGCATTCTCACGACTCTGCAACTCAAACATTACCAACACTGACAAGGGGCCACACCACATTGTGTTAGTTACAAATAGGAAATAAACCGTGTGCTGTTGTAAAAAGTGTTTTACCGTTCCAGCAATGTTTTACTGACACACAACCATGGGTTTTTCATTGATCTAAATTTCATACTACAGTGATACCTCGGTTCACGAACTTAATTCGTGAACTGACTCTGGTCGCGAACCGAATTGGTCGTGAACCGAGGCACATTTCCCCACAGGGTTCAATGTAAATCCGGTTAATCCGTTCTGACCTTTTTTTTTGGTTTTTGAAGCACAAAAATATAAACAAATGACAATACACATTAGTACTGTACAGTATAGTAATGTATAAAGAGAGAACACTAACCTTGCTTGAGATGACTTCTGGCATGGAGGAAGGCAAGTGGAAGGCGGGTGGGAGACAGTAAGCACTCAAACGGGTGAACTGTACATTACAGTAAGTACAGTATTGTACAGTACAGTAGTACTGTACTGTATGTGCTAAAAAGCACACCAAAAATCTAAAAGTCACTGAAAGTGTCTTCACAGTACTCACAGTACTTCTTTCTGTGTCTCTGCTTCTCTCCACGATCTTCCTACAGGAAGTCACGACCATGTGACAGCCTGGAATTAGCATAAAAATGGCCACGGCTCCTGTTCGTGAACCGAAGCGGAGTTCGTGAACCGGAGCATATTTTTATGAAATTTTCTGTTCGTGAACCGAGTTGTTCGTGAACAGAAGCGTTCGTGAACCGAGGTATCACTGTACAGCTTAAACCGTCAGTCAACTATTGTTTGAATATGCATAGATTCAAGCTCCTGGCAAGAAATAAAGGGTATGAATTCGCTTTCACCGCAGTGTTGCAGAAAGCACTTTCCGTCTTTCCGTAGAGTATACCATTGAAATTAATACAATATAAATACGTGAAAATAATGTTGCCATTTGTCAATCCAGTGTTGGATGAAACCGCTCAAACCCACGCTGTGATGGTCATTGGTGATCACTACACTTGGTCAACGGGGGTTTGCGAAGGACTTGTTCAGATCTCACTCGCCACTCGTGTTTAACTGTGCTTGGGAATACAACTCAGGTCAGACTCGAGACTTTATTTCACCTGATATGAGGCTTATTGGCGAATACAGGACATGGCGGCAGGAATGTGCAAATGTAGTGGGTTGATTGACTAGAAGAGAGCTTTACTCTTTGGTTCTTTCGGTAAAGTCACGTTTCGACTGCAACACAAGCAGTCGTCATCAGGTGTGAAATCCACAGCAAGAAAATAGGAAAAAAGTTAGGAAAAATTAACCCGTAAAAACAAAGTTTTTCACTATAAATCCTTTATGTGCGTGGCGGCTAGAGTCCTCTCATCCTCTGGCTTGAGATGGCTGCCACCTATGGGTCAGATGATTGTCTGCCACCATTAAGCAATTGGTAATTAAATATTTATTTTTCCCTAAACAGTGTAAAATTTTGGAAAAAACATTTTCACGAACATTAATTGTCTCGCACAACGAGTCTGTGTGCAAAATGTCAGCTCGATTGGATCACGGGAAGTGGGTTAAAAAACGACCGAAAGATTTGCACGGTCGTAAGCGCGCAAGCAAGCGAACTTAATATAAAGGATTTAAAAACAACCGCCACTTTTTCAAATTTCTTGCTGTGGATTTCACACCTGATGACGATGCTTGTGTTGCAGTCGAAACGTCGTGAGGATTTTTATTGTTTTATATTTTTGTTATTTTATTATTTCCCTTCAACGTGACTTTACCGAAAGAACCAAGATTATGAATCCATACTCTTTAGTTCTTTCGGTAAAGTCACGTAGGAATAAAATAAAAGTGTACGACGTTTCGATCACAACACAAGCAGTCGTCCCCAGTACTGCTGTATGGTGTCCATACATTTTGAGGTTTTTAAAATATAAATTGTATTTGACGACCCGTGCCACTGTTTGCAAGTGTGACTACTGTTGTATCTCCAGGTTAAACTAAATAAAATACCGCCACCCATTAATAAACAGAACAGCGCTGCAAACACAACCTAAACACACACCCACAAGATACTAAACATCTTCTTGGTTCTTTCGGTAAAGTCACGTAGAAGGAAAATAATAAAAATAAAACATAGTAAAATATAATTCTCACGACGTTTCGGCCACAACACAAGCAGCCGTCCTCAGGTGAAGAACAGACGCTGTCTTTCCGACAGACCTGTTCTTCACCTGAGGACGGCTGCTTGCGTTGTGGCCGAAACGTCGTGAGAATTTATTTTATTGTTTAATTTTTATTATTTTATTATTTTCCTTCTACGTGATGACTTTACCGAAAGAACCAACAATATGAATCCCTGCAGTCACGAAAGAAGCTTTAAATCGAAAAAAAGATACTAAACATTTACGTGTTTTTATTGTTACGAGTTTGCCCCGCTGCGTAAAAACAAACAAAATTCCTCTCGCGTGCGCTTCTCAGAGAAGGCCGAAGCCCCAACCCCGCACCCCCCCGCCTTGCCTGGAAGCCCCTGCCGAGGGAGACGCACCCAAGGCGGCCGAGCTCCGCCCGCTCACGGGGGGGGGGGGGAAAGGCCGTTCTTCTCGAGTAGTCGTGACGACATTCGCCTTTCAACACTGTTATTATTGTTGTTGTTGTTTGTGCGCGGGCGTTGTTTGCGGCTCGTCTAAACAACTCTGTGCAGGGTGGCGTCGAGTTTCGCCTGAGGCTTGACGAACCGCGAATTGCGTGCGTCCATCGGTGAACGCGTTGGAAAAGGAGCTCGCTGATTGGCCCAATTTGGCAGCCAATGGGCGCGCAGGAATCGTGAGCACGTAAATGACGTCACGCACCGGGGGGGAGGGGCGGGGTTTGAGAATGTGACGTCACGCACCCGGGGGGGGAGGGGCGGGGTTTGAGAAATGTGACGTCACGCACCCGGGGGGGGAGGGGCGGAGTTTGAGAAATGTGACGTCACGCACCCGGGGGGGGAGGGGCGGAGTTTGAGAAATGTGACGTCACGCACATCAAAATTCGCAACTTTAAATAAATGTTAATTAAATAGAAGCGTTATAACAGAAATTTTTTTTAAAATAAATTTTCATTATTAACTGTTTTATTATTTTAATTTGCTAAGGTCACCTTTTATTTATTCCACGAAGGAACATTTTTCTCTCATGGGAGAATTGAGAAGCATACATTTAGTAATTTTTTGAATGATTGTTACTAAACATTTTGATTCTAATGATTCTAGCAGGGCTTTTCATTCTGTGAAATGAATATATGATTCTTATAGTTGTACTCTCCATTTAGCTTCGTTCTACTACAAAGTTTCAAGTATTTTTTCATAGTTATTACTTTTAATATTTATTATAAGAGAATTTCAATATATTCTGAACATCTGCAGTTTTAGTTAGAAGTTGAATCTTTTCAAGCGAATTTTATGCTAAATTTCAGCTTTCCAACGCCTCCTTTTAATGTATGTGTCTCCTACAACATCAGAGTACAGCGCCACATTAAATACGCACTACAA
>NW_026891935.1:0-61343 GCF_015708825.2 Lethenteron reissneri
CCCGTACGAAATCCCGTACGAATTCCCGTACGAAATCCCATCCGAAATCCCGTCCGAAATCCAGTACGAAATCCCGTAAGAAATCCCGTACGAAATCCAGTCCGAAATCCCGTCCGAAATCCCGTCCAAAATTCTGTACGAAATCCCGTACAAATCCTGTACGAAATCCAGTCCGAAATCCCATCCGAAATCCCGTCCGAAATCCCGTCCGAAATCCCGTCCAAAATCCCATACGACATCCCGTACGAAATCCTGTACGAAATCCGTACGAAATCGAAATCCCGTATGAAATCGAAATCCCGTACAAAATCCCGTCCGAAATCCCGTCCGAAATCCCGTCCGAAATCCCGTCCAAAATCCCGTCTGAAATCCTGTCCGAAATCCCGTCCGAAATCCCGTACGAAATCCTGTACGAAATCCCATACAAAATCCCGTACGAAATCCCATACGAAATCGAAATCCCGTACGAAATCCCGGAGGAAATCGAAATCCCGTCGGAAATCCCGTCAGAAATCCCGTACGAAATAGAAATCCCTTACAAAATCCCGTACGAAATCGAAATCCCATACGAAATCCGTACGAAATCCCGTCTGAAATCGAAATCCCGTCCGAAATCCTGTACGAAATCGAAATCCCTTACAAAATCCCGTTCGACATCCCGTACGAAATAGAAATCCGTACGAAATCCCGTATGAAATCGAAATCCCGTACGAAATCCCGTACGATATCTAAATCCCGTCCGAAATCCCGTCCAAAAACCAGTCCGAAATCCCGTACGAAATCCTGTACGAAATCCAGTCCGAAATCCCGTACAAAATCGAAATCCCGTACGAAATCCCGTACGAAATCCCGTACGAAATCCCATCCGAAATCCCGTCCGAAATCCAGTACGAAATCCCGTAAGAAATCCCGTACGAAATCCCGTCCGAAATCCCGTCCGAAATCCTGTACGAAATCCCGTCCGAAATCCCGTCTGAAATCCCGTCTGAAATCCGTACGAAATCCGTCCGAAATCCCGTCCGAAATCCCATACAAAATCCTGTATGAAATCCAGTCCGAAATCTCATCCGAAATCCCGTCCGAAATCCCGTCCGAAATCCCGTCCAAAATCCTGTACGACATCCCGTACGAAATCCTGTACGAAATCCCGTCCGAAATCCCGTCCGAAATCCCGTCCAAAATCCTGTACGAAATCCCGTACGAAATCCTGTACGAAATCCAGTCCGAAATCCCATCCGAAATCCCGTCCGAAATCCCGACCAAAATCTCGTACGACATCCCGTACGAAATCCTGTACAAATCCCGTACGAAATCGAAATCCCGTATGAAATCAAAATCCCGTACGAAATCCCGTCCGAAATCCCGTCCGAAATCCCGTCCAAAATCCCGTCTGAAATCCTGTCCGAAATCCCGTCCGAAATCCCGTACGAAATCCTGTACGAAATCCCATACAAAATCCCGTACGAAATCCCATACGAAAAAATCCCGGAGGAAATCGAAATCCCGTCGGAAATCCGTCAGAAATCCGTACGAAATAGAAATCCCTTACAAAATCCTGTACGAAATCGAAATCCCTTACAAAATCCCGTTCGACATCCCGTACGAAATAGAAATCCCGTACGAAATCCCGTACGAAATCGAAATCCCGTTCGAAATCCGTACGAAATCGAAATCCGTAAGAAATCCCGTTCGAAATCGAAATCCCGTCCGAAATCCCGTTCGAAATCCCGTTCGAAATCCCGTCCGAAATCCCGTCCGAAATCCCGTACGAAATCCAGTACGAAATGCCGTAAGAAATCCCGTACGAAATCCCGTCGAAATCCCGTCCGAAATCCTGTACGAAATCCGTACGAAATCCCGTCCGAAATCCCGTCCGAAAATCCAGTCCGAAATCCCGTACGAAATCCATACAAAATCCTGTACGAAATCCAGTCCGAAATCCCATCCGAAATCCCGTCCGAAATCCAGTACGAAATCCCGTAAGAAATCCCGTACGAAATCCCGTCCGAAATCCCGTCCGAAATCCTGTACGAAATCCGTACGAAATCCCGTACGAAATCGAAATCCCGTACGAAATCCCATACGAAATCCCTTCCGAAATCTAAATCCCGTCCAAAATCTAATCAAGTCCGAAATCCCGTCCAAAAACCAGTCCGAAATACCTTCCGAAATCCCGTACGAAATCTTGTACGAAATCCAGTCCGAAATCCCGTACAAAATCGTAATCCCGTATGAAATCCCGTACGAAATCGAAATCCCGTATGAAATCAAAATCCCGTTTGAAATCCGTACAAAATCCCGTATGAAATCGAAATCCTGTACGAAACCATACGAAATCCCTTCCAAAATCGAAATCCCGTCCGATATCTAAATCCCGTCCGAAATCCCGTTCAAAAACCAGTCCGAAATCCCTTCCGAAATCCCGTACGAAATCCTGTACGAAATCCAGTCCGAAATCCCGCCAAAAACGTAATCCCGTACGAAATCCCGTACGAAATCGAAATCCCGTATGAAATCGAAATCCCGTTTGAAATCCCGTACGAAATCCCATATGAAATCGAAATCCCGTACGAAATCCCATACGAAATCCCTTCCGAAATCTAAATCCGTCCGATATCGAAATCTCCCGTCCGAAATTCCGTCCAAAAACCAGTCCGAAAATCCCGTACGAAATCCTGTACGAAATGCCAGTCCGAAATCCCGTACAAAATACGAAATCCCGTACGAAATCCCGTACGAAATCCCGTACGAGAAATCCCGTACGAAATCCCATCCGAAATCCCTCCGAAATCGCGTCCGAAATCCAGTCCGAAATCCCTTACAAAAATCCAGTACAAAATCCCGTAAGAATATCCGTACGAAATCCGTCCGAAATCCCGTCCGAAATCCTGTACGAAATCCCGTACGAAATCCCGTATGAAATCCTATACGAAATCCCGTCCGAAATCCCGTCTGAAATCCCGTCTGAAATAGCGTACGAAATCCCGTCCGAAATCCCGTCCGAAATCCAGTCCGAAATCCCGTACGAAATCCCATACAAAATCCTATACGAAATCCAGTCCGAAATCTCATCCGAAATCCCGTCCGAAATCCCGTCCGAAATCCCGTCCAAAATCCTGTACGACATCCGTACGAAATCCTGTACGAAATCCCGTCCGAAATCCGTCCGAAATCCCGTCCAAAATCCTGTACGAATCCCGTACGAAATCCTGTACGAAATCCAGTCCGAAATCCCGTCCGAAATCCCGTCCAAAATTCTGTACGAAATCCCGTACGAAATCCTGTACGAAATCCGTCCGAAATCCCATCCGAAATCCCGTCCGAAATCCCGTCCGAAATCCCGTCCAAAATCCCGTACGACATCCCGTACGAAATCCTGTACGAAATCCCGTACGAAATCGAAATCCCGTATGAAATCGAAATCCCGTACAAAATCCCGTCCGAAATCCCGTCCGAAATCCCGTCCGAAATCCCGTCCGAAATCCCGTCCGAAATCCCGTACGAAATCCTGTACGAAATCCCATACAAAATCCCGTACGAAATCCCATACGAAATCGAAATCCCGTACGAAATCCCGGAGGAAATCGAAATCCCGTCGGAAATACCATCAAAAATCCCGTACGAAATCGAAATCCCATACGAAATCCCGTACGAAATCCCGTCTGAAATCGAAATCCCGTCCGAAATCCTGTACGAAATCGAAATCCCCTTACAAAATCCCGTTCGACATCCGTACGAAATAGAAATCCCGTACGAAATCCCGTATGAAATCGAAAATCCCGTACGAAATCCCATACGAAATTCCTTCCGAAATCTAAATCCCGTCCGATATCTAAATCCCGTCCGAAATCCCGTCCAAAAAACCAGTCCGAAATCCCGTATGAAATCTGTACGAAATCCAGTCCGAAATCCCGTACAAAATCGAAATCCCGTACGAAATCCCGTACGAAATCCCGTACGAAATCCCATCCGAAATCCCATCCGAAATCCAGTACAAAATCCCGTAAGAAATCCCGTACGAAATCCCGTCCGAAATCCCGTCCAAAATCCTGTACGAAATCCCGTACGAAATCCCGTATGAAATCCTATACGAAATCCCGTCCGAAATCCCGTCTGAAATCCCGTCTGAAATCCCGTACGAAATCCCGTCCGAAATCCCGTCCAAAATCCAGTCCGAAATCCCGTACGAAATCCCATACAAAATCCTGTACGAAATCCAGTCCGAAATCTCATCCGAAATCCCGTCCGAAATCCCGTCCGAAATCCCGTCCAAAATCCTGTACGACATCCCGTACGAAATCCTGTACGAAATCCCGTCCGAAATCCAGTCCGAAATCCCATCCAAATCCTGTACGACATCCCGTACGAAATCCTGTACGAAATCCAGTCCGAAATCCCGTCCGAAATCCCGTCCAAAATTCTGTACGAAATCCCGTACGAAATCCTGTACGAAATCCAGTCCGAAATCTCATCCGAAATCCCGTCCGAAATCCCGTCCGAAATCCCGACCAAAATCTCGTACGACATCCCGTACGAAATCCTGTACGAAATCCCGTACGAAATCGAAATCCCGTATGAAATCGAAATCCCGTACGAAATCCCGTCCGAAATCCCATACAAAATCCCGTCCGAAATCCCATACGAAATCGAAATCCCGTACGAAATCCCGGAGGAAATCGAAATCCCGTCGGAAATACCATCAGAAATCCCGTACGAAATAGAAATCCCTTACAAAATCCCGTACGAAATCGAAATCCCATACGAAATCCCGTACGAAATCCCGTCTGAAATCGAAATCCCGTCCGAAATCCTGTACGAAATCGAAATCCCTTACAAAATCCCGTTCGACATCCCGTACGAAATAGAAATCCCGTACGAAATCCCGTATGAAATCGAAATCCCGTACGAAATCCCATACGAAATTCCTTCCGAAATCTAAATCCCGTCCGATATCTAAATCCCGTCCGAAATCCTGTCCAAAAACCAGTCCGAAATCCCGTATGAAATTCTGTACGAAATCCAGTCCGAAATCCCGTACAAAATCGAAATCCCGTACGAAATCCCATACGAAATCCCGTACGAAATCCCATCCGAAATCCCATCCGAAATCCAGTACAAAATCCCGTAAGAAATCCCGTACGAAATCCCGTCCGAAATCCCGTCCAAAATCCTGTACGAAATCCCGTACGAAATCCCGTATGAAATCCTATACGAAATCCCGTCCGAAATCCCGTCTGAAATCCCGTCTGAAATCCCGTACGAAATCCCGTCCGAAATCCCGTCCAAAATCCAGTCCGAAATCCCGTACGAAATCCCATACAAAATCCTGTACGAAATCCAGTCCGAAATCTCATCCGAAATCCCGTCCGAAATCCCGTCCGAAATCCCGTCCAAAATCCTGTACGACATCCCGTACGAAATCCTGTACGAAATCCCGTCCGAAATCCAGTCCGAAATCCCATCCAAAATCCTGTACGACATCCCGTACGAAATCCTGTACGAAATCCAGTCCGAAATCCCGTCCGAAATCCCGTCCAAAATTCTGTACGAAATCCCGTACGAAATCCTGTACGAAATCCAGTCCGAAATCTCATCCGAAATCCCGTCCGAAATCCCGTCCGAAATCCCGACCAAAATCTCGTACGACATCCCGTACGAAATCCTGTACGAAATCCCGTACGAAATCGAAATCCCGTATGAAATCGAAATCCCGTACGAAATCCCGTCCGAAATCCCGTCCGAAATCCCGTCCGAAATCCCGTCCAAAATCCCGTCTGAAATCCTGTCCGAAATCCCGTCCGAAATCCCATACGAAATCCTGTACGAAATCCCATACAAAATCCCGTACGAAATCCCATACGAAATCGAAATCCCGTACGAAATCCCGGAGGAAATCGAAATCCCGTCGGAAATCCCGTCAGAAATCCCGTACGAAATAGAAATCCCTTACAAAATCCTGTACGAAATCGAAATCCCTTACAAAATCCCGTTCGACATCCCGTACGAAATAGAAATCCTGTACGAAATCCCGTACGAAATCGAAGTCCCGTTCGAAATCCCGTACGAAATCGAAATCCCGTGAGAAATCCCGTTCGAAATCGAAATCCCGTCCGAAATCCCGTTCGAAATCCCGTCCGAAATCCCGTCCGAAATCCCGTCCGAAATCCCGTACGAAATCCAGTACGAAATCCCATAAGAAATCCCGTACGAAATCCCGTCCGAAATCCCGTCCGAAATCCTGTACGAAATCCCGTACGAAATCCCGTACGAAATCCCGTCCGAAATCCCGTACGAAATCCAGTACGAAATCCCGTAAGAAATCCCGTACGAAATCCCGTCCGAAATCCCGTCCGAAATCCTGTACGAAATCCCGTACGAAATCCCGTACGAAATCCCGTCCGAAATCCCGTCCGAAATCCAGTCCGAAATCCCGTACGAAATCCCATACAAAATCCTGTACGAAATCCAGTCCGAAATCCCATCCGAAATCCCGTCCAAAATCCTGTACGAAATCCCGTACGAAATCCTGTACGAAATCCAGTCCGAAATCCAATCCGAAATCCCGTCCGAAATCCCATCCGAAATCCCGTCCAAAATCCCGTACGACATCCCATACGAAATCCTGTACGAAATCCCGTACGAAATCGAAATCCCATATGAAATCGAAATCCCGTACGAAATCCCGTACGAAATCCCGTACGAAATCGAAATCCCGTACAAAATCCCATACGAAATCCCTTCCGAAATTTAAATCCCGTCCAAAATCTAAATCAAGTCCGAAATCCTGTCCAAAAACCAGTCCGAAATACCTTCCTAAATCTCGTACGAAATCCTGTACGAAATCCAGTCCGAAATCCCGTACAAAATCGTAATCCCGTACGAAATCCCGTACGAAATCGAAATCCCGTATGAAATCGAAATCCCGTTTGAAATCCCGTACGAAATCCCGTATGAAATCGAAATCCCGTACGAAATCCCATACGAAATTCCTTCCGAAATCTAAATCCCGTCCGATATCTAAATCCCGTCCGAAATCCCGTCCAAAAACCAGTCCGAAATCTCTTCCGAAATCCCGTACGAAATCCTGTACGAAATCCAGTCCGAAATCCCGTACAAAATCGAAATTCCGTACGATATCCCGGACGAAATCGAAATTTCGTACGAAATCGAAATCCCGTACGAAATCCCGTACGAAATCCCGTACGAAATCCCATCCGAAATCCCGTCCGAAATCGCGTCCGAAATCCAGTCCGAAATCCCGTACGAAATCCAGTACGAAATCCTGTACGAAATCCCGTACGAAATCCCGTACGAAATCCCATACGAAATCCCGTACAAATCCCGTCCGAAATCCCGTCCGAAATCCAGTCCGAAATCCCGTACGAAAACCCATACAAAATCCTGTACGAAATCCAGTCCGAAATCCCATCCGAAATCCCGTCCAAAATCCTGTACGAAATCCCGTACGAAATCCTGTACGAAATCCAGTCCGAAATCCAATCCGAAATCCCGTCCGAAATCCCATCCGAAATCCCGTCCAAAATCCCGTACGACATCCCGTACGAAATCCTGTACGAAATCCCGTACGAAATCGAAATCCCATATGAAATCGAAATCCCGTACGAAATCCCGTACGAAATCCCGTACGAAATCGAAATCCCGTACAAAATCCCATACGAAATCCCTTCCGAAATTTAAATCCCGTCCAAAATCTAAATCAAGTCCGAAATCCTGTCCAAAAACCAGTCCGAAATACCTTCCTAAATCTCGTACGAAATCCTGTACGAAATCCAGTCCGAAATCCCGTACAAAATCGTAATCCCGTACGAAATCCCGTACGAAATCGAAATCCCGTATGAAATCGAAATCCCGTTTGAAATCCCGTACGAAATCCCGTATGAAATCGAAATCCCGTACGAAATCCCATACGAAATCCCTTCCGAAATCTAAATCCCGTCCGATATCTAAATCCCGTCCGAAATCCCGTCCAAAAACCAGTCCGAAATCTCTTCCGAAATCCCGTACGAAATCCTGTACGAAATCCAGTCCGAAATCCCGTACAAAATCGAAATCCCGTACGATATCCCGGACGAAATCGAAATTTCGTACGAAATCGAAATCCCGTACGAAATCCCGTACGAAATCCCGTACGAAATCCCATCCGAAATCCCGTCCGAAATCGCGTCCGAAATCCAGTCCGAAATCCCGTACGAAATCCAGTACGAAATCCCGTAAGAAATCCCGTAAGAAATCCCGTACGATATCCCGTCCGAAATCCCGTCCGAAATCCTGTACGAAATCCCGTACGAAATCCCGTACGAAATCCCATACGAAATCCCGTACGAAATCCCGTCCGAAATCCCGTCCGAAATCCAGTCCGAAATCCCGTACGAAAACCCATACAAAATCCTGTACGAAATCCAGTCCGAAATCTCATCCGAAATCCCGTCCGAAATCCCATACGAAATCCCGTCCAAAATCCTGTACGACATCCCGTACGAAATCCTGTACGAAATCCAATCCGAAATTCCGTCCGAAATCCCGTCCAAAATCCTGTACGAAATCCCGTACAAAATCCTGTACGAAATCCAGTACGAAATCCCGTACGAAATCAAAATCCCGTATGAAATCGAAATCCCGTACGAAATCCCGTACGAAATCCCGTACGAAATCGAAATCCCGTACGAAATCCCATACGAAATCCCTTCCGAAATCTAAATCCCGTCCAAAATCTAAATCACGTCCGAAATCCCGTCCAAAAACCAGTACGAAATCTCTTCCGAAATCCCGTACGAAATCCTGTACGAAATCCAGTCCGAAATCCCGTACAAAATCGAAATCCCGTACGATATCCCGGACGAAATCGAAATTTCGTACGAAATCGAAATCCTGTGCGAAATCCCGTACGAAATCCCGTACAAAATCCCATCCGAAATCCCGTCCGAAATCGCGTCCGAAATCCAGTCCGAAATCCCGTACGAAATCCAGTACGAAATCCCGTAAGAAATCCCGTACGAAATCCCGTCCGAAATCCCGTCCGAAATCCTGTACGAAATCCCGTACGAAATCCCGTACGAAATCCCATACGAAATCCCGTCCGAAATCCCTTCTGAAATCCCGTCCGAAATCCCGTACGAAATCTCGTCCGAAATCCCGTCCGAAATCCAGTCCGAAATCCCGTACGAAATCCCATACAAAATCCTGTACGAAATCCAGTCCGAAATCTCATCCGAAATCCCGTCCGAAATCCCATACGAAATCCCGTCCAAAATCCTGTACGACATCCCGTACGAAATCCTGTACGAAATCCAATCCGAAATCCCGTCCGAAATCCCGTCCAAAATCCTGTACGAAATCCCGTACGAAATCCTGTACGAAATCCAGTCCGAAATCCCATCCGAAATCCCGTCCGAAATCCCGTCCGAAATCCCGTCCAAAATCCCGTACGACATCCCGTACGAAATCCTGTACGAAATCCCGTACGAAATCAAAATACCGTATGAAATCGAAATCCCGTACGAAATCCCGTACGAAATCGAAATCCCGTACGATATCCCGGACAAAATCGAAATTTCGTACGAAATCGAAATCACGTACGAAATCCCGTACGAAATCCCGTACGAAATCCCATCCGAAATCCCGTCCGAAATCGTGTCCGAAATCCAGTCCGAAATCCTGTACGAAATCCAGTACGAAATCCCGTAAGAAATCCCGTACAAAATCCCGTCCGAAATCCCGTTCGAAATCCTGTACGAAATCCCGTACGAAATCCTGTACGAAATCCAGTCCGAAATCTCATCCGAAATCCCGTCCGAAATCCCATACGAAATCCCGTCCAAAATCCTGTACGACATCCCGTACGAAATCCTGTACGAAATCCAATCCGAAATCCCGTCCGAAATCCCGTCCAAAATCCTGTACGAAATCCCGTACGAAATCCTGTACGAAATCCAGTCCGAAATCCCATCCGAAATCCCGTCCGAAATCCCGTCCGAAATCCCGTCCAAAATCCCGTACGACATCCCGTACGAAATCCTGTACGAAATCCCGTACGAAATCAAAATACCGTATGAAATCGAAATCCCGTACGAAATCCCGTACGAAATCGAAATCCCGTACGATATCCCGGACAAAATCGAAATTTCGTACGAAATCGAAATCACGTACGAAATCCCGTACGAAATCCCGTACGAAATCCCATCCGAAATCCCGTCCGAAATCGTGTCCGAAATCCAGTCCGAAATCCTGTACGAAATCCAGTACGAAATCCCGTAAGAAATCCCGTACAAAATCCCGTCCGAAATCCCGTTCGAAATCCTGTACGAAATCCCGTACGAAATCCCATACGAATCCCGTCCGAAATCCCGTCTGAAATCCCGTCCGAAATCCCGTACGAAATCCCGTCCGAAATCCCGTCCGAAATCCAGTCCGAAATCCCGTACGAAATCCCATACAAAATCCTGTACGAAATCCAGTCCGAAATCTCATCCGAAATCCCGTCTGAAATCCCATATGAAATCCCGTCCAAAATCCTGTACGAAATCCCGTACAAAATCCTGTACGAAATCCTGTCCGAAATCCCATCCGAAATCCCGTCCGAAATCCCGTCCAAAATCCCGTACGACATCCCGTACGAAATCCTGTACGAAATCCCGTACGAAATCAAAATCCCGTATGAAATCGAAATCCCGTACGAAATCCCGTACGAAATCCCGTACGAAATCGAAATCCTGTACGAAATCCCATACGAAATCCCTTCCGAAATCTAAATCCCGTCCAAAATCTAAATCACGTCCGAAATCCCGTCCAAAAACGAGTACGAAATCTCTTCCGAAATCCCGTGCGAAATCCTGTACGAAATCCAGTCCGAAATCCCGTACAAAATCGAAATCCCGTACGATATCCCGGACAAAATCGAAATTTCGTACGAAATCGAAATCCCGTACGATATCCCGTACGAAATCCCATCCGAAATCCCGTCCGAAATCGCGTCCGAAATCCAGTCCGAAATCCCGTACGAAATCCAGTACGAAATCCCGTAAGAAATCCCGTACGAAATCCCGTCCGAAATCCCGTCCGAAATCCTGTACGAAATCCCGTACGAAATCCCGTACGAAATCCCATACGAAATCCCATCCGAAATCCCTTCTGAAATCCCGTCCGAAATCCCGTACGAAATCCCGTCCGAAATCCCGTCCGAAATCCAGTCCGAAATCCTGTACGAAATCCCGTACGAAATCCCGTACGAAATCCCATACGAAATCCCATCCGAAATCCCTTCTGAAATCCCGTCCGAAATCCCGTACGAAATCCCGTCCGAAATCCCGTCCGAAATCCAGTCCGAAATCCCGTACGAAATCCCATACAAAATCCTGTACGAAATCCAGTCCGAAATCTTATCCGAAATCCCGTCCGAAATCCCATACGAAATCCCGTCCAAAATCCTGTACGACATCCCGTACGAAATCCTGTACGAAATCCAATCCGAAATCCCGTCCGAAATCCCGTCCAAAATCCTGTACGAAATCCCGTACGAAATCCTGTACGAAATCCAGTCCGAAATCCCATCCGAAATCCCGTCCGAAATCCCGTCCGAAATCCCGTCCAAAATCCCGTACGACATCCCGTACGAAATCCTGTACGAAATCCCGTACGAAATCAAAATCCCGTATGAAATCGAAATCCCGTACGAAATCAAGTACAAAATCGAAATCCCGTACGAAATCCCATACGAAATCCCTTCCGAAATCTAAATCCCGTCCAAAATCTAAATCACGTCCGAAATCCCGTCCAAAAACCAGTACGAAATCTCTTCCGAAATCCCGTACGAAATCCTGTACGAAATCCAGTCCGAAATCCCGTACAAAATCGAAATCCCGTACGATATCCCGGACAAAATCGAAATTTCGAACGAAATCGAAATCCCGTACGAAATCCCGTACGAAATCCCGTACGAAATCCCATCCGAAATCCCGTCCGAAATCGCGTCCGAAATCCAGTCCGAAATCCCGTACGAAATCCAGTACGAAATCCCGTAAGAAATCCCGTACGAAATCCCGTCCGAAATCCCGTTCGAAATCCTGTACGAAATCCCGTACGAAATCCCATGCGAAATCCCGTCCTGAAATCCCGTCTGAAATCCCGTCCGAAATCCCGTACGAAATCCCGTCCGAAATCCCGTCCGAAATCCAGTCCGAAATCCTGTATGAAATCCCGTACGAAATCCCGTACGAAATCCCATACGAAATCCCGTCCGAAATCCCGTCTGAAATCCCGTCCGAAATCCCGTACGAAATCCCGTCCGAAATCCCGTCCGAAATCCAGTCCGAAATCCCGTACAAAATCCCATACAAAATCCTGTACGAAATCCAGTCCGAAATCTCATCCGAAATCCCGTCTGAAATCCCATATGAAATCCCATCCAAAATCCTGTACGAAATCCCGTACAAAATCCTGTACGAAATCCTGTCCGAAATCCCATCCGAAATCCCGTCCGAAATCCCGTCCGAAATCCCGTCCAAAATCCCGTACGACATCCCGTACGAAATCCTGTACGAAATCCCGTACGAAATCAAAATCCCGTATGAAATCGAAATCCCGTACGAAATCCCGTACGAAATCCCGTACGAAATCGAAATCCCGTACGAAATCCCATACGAAATCCCTTCCGAAATCTAAATCCCGTCCAAAATCTAAATCACGTCCGAAATCCCGTCCAAAAACCAGTACGAAATCTCTTCCGAAATCCCGTACGAAATCCTGTACGAAATCCAGTCCGAAATCCCGTACAAAATCGAAATCCCGTCCGAAAACCCGTCCAAAATCCTGTACGAAATCCCGTACAAAATCCTGTACGAAATCCTGTCCGAAATCCCATCCGAAATCCCGTCCGAAATCCCGTCCGAAATCCCGTCCAAAATCCCGTACGACATCCCGTACGAAATCCTGTACGAAATCCCGTACGAAATCAAAATCCCGTATGAAATCGAAATCCCGTACGAAATCCCGTACGAAATCCCGTACGAAATCGAAATCCCGTACGAAATCCCATACGAAATCCCTTCCGAAATCTAATCCCGTCCAAAATCTAAATCACGTCCGAAATCCCGTCCAAAAACCAGTACGAAATCTCTTCCGAAATCCCGTACGAAATCCTGTACGAAATCCAGTCCGAAATCCCGTACAAAATCGAAATCCCGTACGATATCCCGGACAAAATCGAAATTTCGTACGAAATCGAAATCCCGTACGATATCCCGTACGAAATCCCATCCGAAATCCCGTCCGAAATCGCGTCCGAAATCCAGTCCGAAATCCCGTACGAAATCCAGTACGAAATCCCGTAAGAAATCCCGTACGAAATCCCGTCCGAAATCCCGTCCGAAATCCTGTACGAAATCCCGTACGAAATCCCGTACGAAATCCCATACGAAATCCCGTCCGAAATCCCTTCTGAAATCCCGTCCGAAATCCCGTACGAAATCCCGTCCGAAATCCCGTCCGAAATCCAGTCCGAAATCCCGTGCGAAATCCCATACAAAATCCTGTACGAAATCCAGTCCGAAATCTCATCCGAAATCCCGTCCGAAATCCCAAACGAAATCCCGTCCAAAATCCTGTACGACATCCCGTACGAAATCCTGTACGAAATCCAATCCGAAATCCCGTCCGAAATCCCGTCCAAAATCCTGTACGAAATCCCGTACGAAATCCTGTACGAAATCCAGTCCGAAATTTCATCCGAAATCCCGTCCGAAATCCCGTCCGAAATCCAGTCCGAAATCCCGTACGAAATCCAGTACGAAATCCCGTAAGAAATCCCATACGAAATCCCGTCCGAAATCCCGTTCGAAATCCTGTACGAAATCCCGTACGAAATCCCATGCGAAATCCCGTCCGAAATCCCGTCTGAAATCCCGTCCGAAATCCCGTACGAAATCCCGTCCGAAATCCCGTCCGAAATCCAGTCCGAAATCCTGTATGAAATCCCGTACGAAATCCCGTACGAAATCCCATACGAAATCCCGTCCGAAATCCCGTCTGAAATCCCTTCCGAAATCCCGTACGAAATCCCGTCCGAAATCCCATCCGAAATCCAGTCCGAAATCCCGTACGAAATCCCATACAAAATCCTGTACGAAATCCAGTCCGAAATCTCATCCGAAATCCCGTCTGAAATCCCATATGAAATCCCGTCCAAAATCCTGTACGAAATCCCGTACAAAATCCTGTACGAAATCCTGTCCGAAATCCCATCCGAAATCCCGTCCGAAATCCCGTCCGAAATCCCGTCCAAAATCCCGTACGACATCCCGTACGAAATCCTGTACGAAATCCCGTACGAAATCAAAATCCCGTATGAAATCGAAATCCCGTACGAAATCCCGTACGAAATCCCGTACGAAATCGAAATCCCGTACGAAATCCCATACGAAATCCCTTCCGAAATCTAAATCCCGTCCAAAATCTAAATCACGTCCGAAATCCCGTCCAAAAACCAGTACGAAATCTCTTCCGAAATCCCGTACGAAATCCTGTACGAAATCCAGTCCGAAATCCCGTACAAAATCGAAATCCCGTCCGAAAACCCGTCCAAAATCCTGTACGAAATCCCGTACAAAATCCTGTACGAAATCCTGTCCGAAATCCCATCCGAAATCCCGTCCGAAATCCCGTCCGAAATCCCGTCCAAAATCCCGTACGACATCCCGTACGAAATCCTGTACGAAATCCCGTACGAAATCAAAATCCCGTATGAAATCGAAATCCCGTACGAAATCCCGTACGAAATCCCGTACGAAATCGAAATCCCGTACGAAATCCCATACGAAATCCCTTCCGAAATCTAAATCCCGTCCAAAATCTAAATCACGTCCGAAATCCCGTCCAAAAACCAGTACGAAATCTCTTCCGAAATCCCGTACGAAATCCTGTACGAAATCCAGTCCGAAATCCCGTACAAAATCGAAATCCCGTACAATATCCCGGACAAAATCGAAATTTCGTACGAAATAGAAATCCCGTACGATATCCCGTACGAAATCCCATCCGAAATCCCGTCCGAAATCGCGTCCGAAATCCAGTCCGAAATCCCGTACGAAATCCAGTACGAAATCCCGTAAGAAATCCCGTACAAAATCCCGTCCGAAATCCCGTCCGAAATCCTGTACGAAATCCCGTACGAAATCCCGTACGAAATCCCATACGAAATCCCGTCCGAAATCCCTTCTGAAATCCCGTCCTGAAATCCCGTACGAAATCCCGTCCGAAATCCCGTCCGAAATCCAGTCCGAAATCCCGTGCGAAATCCCATACAAAATCTTGTACGAAATCCAGTCCGAAATCTCATCCGAAATCCCGTCCGAAATCCCATACGAAATCCCGTCCAAAATCCTGTACGACATCCCGTACGAAATCCTGTACGAAATCCAATCCGAAATCCCGTCCGAAATCCCGTCCAAAATCCTGTACGAAATCCCGTACGAAATCCTGTACGAAATCCAGTCCGAAATCCCATCCGAAATCCCGTCCGAAATCCCGTCCGAAATCCCGTCCAAAATCCCGTACGACATCCCGTACGAAATCCTGTACGAAATCCCGTACGAAATCAAAATCCCGTATGAAATCGAAATCCCGTACGAAATCAAGTACAAAATCGAAATCCCGTACGAAATCCCATACGAAATCCCTTCCGAAATCTAAATCCCGTCCAAAATCTAAATCACGTCCGAAATCCCGTCCAAAAACCAGTACGAAATCTCTTCCGAAATCCCGTACGAAATCCTGTACGAAATCCAGTCCGAAATCCCGTACAAAATCGAAATCCCGTACGATATCCCGGACAAAATCGAAATTTCGTACGAAATCGAACTCCCGTACGAAATCCCGTACGAAATCCCGTACGAAATCCCATCCGAAATCCCGTCCGAAATCGCGTCCGAAATCCAGTCCGAAATCCCGTACGAAATCCAGTACGAAATCCCGTAAGAAATCCCGTACGAAATCCCGTCCGAAATCCCGTTCGAAATCCTGTACGAAATCCCGTACGAAATCCCATACGAAATACCGTCCGAAATCCCGTCTGAAATCCCGTCCGAAATCCCGTACGAAATCCCGTCCGAAATCCCGTCCGAAATCCAGTCCGAAATCCTGTACGAAATCCCGTACGAAATCCCGTACGAAATCCCATACGAAATCCCATCCGAAATCCCTTCTGAAATCCCGTCCGAAATCTCGTACGAAATCCCGTCCGAAATCCCGTCCGAAATCCAGTCCGAAATCCCGTACGAAATCCCATACAAAATCCTGTACGAAATCCAGTCCGAAATCTTATCCGAAATCCCGTCCGAAATCCCATATGAAATCCCGTCCAAAATCCTGTACGAAATCCCGTACAAAATCCTGTACGAAATCCTGTCCGAAATCCCATCCGAAATCCCGTCCGAAATCCCGTCCGAAATCCCGTCCAAAATCCCGTACGACATCCCGTACGAAATCCTGTACGAAATCCCGTACGAAATCAAAATCCCGTATGAAATCGAAATCCCGTACGAAATCCCGTACGAAATCTCGTACGAAATCGAAATCCCGTACGAAATCCCATACGAAATCCCTTCCGAAATCTAAATCCCGTCCAAAATCTAAATCACGTCCGAAATCCCGTCCAAAAACCAGTACGAAATCTCTTCCGAAATCCCGTACGAAATCCTGTACGAAATCCAGTCCGAAATCCTGTACAAAATGGAAATCCCGTACGATATCCCGGACAAAATCGAAATTTCGTACGAAATCGAAATCCCGTACGATATCCCGTACGAAATCCCATCCGAAATCCCGTCCGAAATCGCGTCCGAAATCCAGTCCGAAATCCCGTACGAAATCCAGTACGAAATCCCGTAAGAAATCCCGTACGAAATCCTGTACGAAATCCAGTCCGAAATCCCGTACAAAATGGAAATCCCGTACGATATCCCGGACAAAATCGAAATTTCGTACGAAATAGAAATCCCGTACGATATCCCGTACGAAATCCCATCCGAAATCCCGTCCGAAATCGCGTCCGAAATCCAGTCCGAAATCCCGTACGAAATCCAGTACGAAATCCCGTAAGAAATCCCGTACGAAATCCCGTCCGAAATCCCGTCCGAAATCCTGTACGAAATCCCGTACGAAATCCCGTACGAAATCCCATACGAAATCCCGTCCGAAATCCCTTCTGAAATCCCGTCCGAAATCCCGTACGAAATCCCGTCCGAAATCCCGTCCGAAATCCAGTCCGAAATCCCGTGCGAAATCCCATACAAAATCCTGTACGAAATCCAGTCCGAAATCTCATCCGAAATCCCGTCCAAAATCCCATACGAAATCCCTTCCAAAATCCCGTACGAAATCCTGTACGAAATCCAATCCGAAATCCCGTCCGAAATCCCGTCCAAAATCCTGTACGAAATCCCGTACGAAATCCTGTACGAAATCCAGTCCGAAATCCCATCCGAAATCCCGTCCGAAATCCCGTCCGAAATCCCGTCCAAAATCCCGTACGACATCCCGTACGAAATCCTGTACGAAATCCCGTACGAAATCAAAATCCCGTATGAAATCAAAATCCCGTACGAAATCAAGTACAAAATCGAAATCCCGTACGAAATCCCATACGAAATCCCTTCCGAAATCTAAATCCCGTCCAAAATCTAAATCACGTCCGAAATCCCGTCCAAAAACCAGTACGAAATCTCTTCCGAAATCCCGTACGAAATCCTGTACGAAATCCAGTCCGAAATCCCGTACAAAATCGAAATCCCGTACGATATCCCGGACAAAATCGAAATTTCGTACGAAATCGAACTCCCGTACGAAATCCCGTACGAAATCCCGTACGAAATCCCATCCGAAATCCCGTCCGAAATCGCGTCCGAAATCCAGTCCGAAATCCCGTACGAAATCCAGTACGAAATCCCGTAAGAAATCCCGTACGAAATCCCGTCCGAAATCCCGTTCGAAATCCTGTACGAAATCCCGTACGAAATCCCATACGAAATACCGTCCGAAATCCCGTCTGAAATCCCGTCCGAAATCCCGTACGAAATCCCGTCCGAAATCCCGTCCGAAATCCAGTCCGAAATCCTGTACGAAATCCCGTACGAAATCCCGTACGAAATCCCATACGAAATCCCATCCGAAATCCCTTCTGAAATCCCGTCCGAAATCTCGTACGAAATCCCGTCCGAAATCCCGTCCGAAATCCAGTCCGAAATCCCGTACGAAATCCCATACAAAATCCTGTACGAAATCCAGTCCGAAATCTTATCCGAAATCCCGTCCGAAATCCCATACGAAATCCCGTCCAAAATCCTGTACGACATCCCGTACGAAATCCTGTACGAAATCCAATCCGAAATCCCGTCCGAAATCCCGTCCAAAATCCTGTACGAAATCCCGTACGAAATCCTGTACGAAATCCAGTCCGAAATCCCATCCGAAATCCCGTCCGAAATCCCGTCCGAAATCCCGTCCAAAATCCCGTACGACATCCCGTACGAAATCCTGTACGAAATC
Organism: Lethenteron reissneri; assembly: GCF_015708825.2. Lineage (NCBI taxonomy): Eukaryota > Metazoa > Chordata > Hyperoartia > Petromyzontiformes > Petromyzontidae > Lethenteron > Lethenteron reissneri. Next base: position 18,556 of record NW_026891935.1, read on the forward strand.
CCGTACGAAATCAAAATCCCGTATGAAATCGAAATCCCGTACGAAATCCCGTACGAAATCCCGTACAAAATCGAAATCCCGTACGAAATCCCATACGAAATCCCTTCCGAAATCTAAATCCCGTCCAAAATCTAAATCACGTCCGAAATCCCGTCCAAAAACCAGTACGAAATCTCTTCCGAAATCCCGTACGAAATCCTGTACGAAATCCAGTCCGAAATCCCGTACAAAATCGAAATCCCGTACGATATCCCGGACAAAATCGAAATTTCGAACGAAATCGAAATCCCGTACGAAATCCCGTACGAAATCCCGTACGAAATCCCATCCGAAATCCCGTCCGAAATCGCGTCCGAAATCCAGTCCGAAATCCCGTACGAAATCCAGTACGAAATCCCGTAAGAAATCCCGTACGAAATCCCGTCCGAAATCCCGTTCGAAATCCTGTACGAAATCCCGTACGAAATCCCATACGAAATCCCGTCCGAAATCCCGTCTGAAATCCCGTCCGAAATCCCGTACGAAATCCCGTCCGAAATCCCGTCCGAAATCCAGTCCGAAATCCTGTATGAAATCCCGTCCGAAATCCCGTACGAAATCCCATACGAAATCCCGTCCGAAATCCCTTCTGAAATCCCGTCCGAAATCCCGTACGAAATCCCGTCCGAAAACCCGTCCGAAATCCAGTCCAAAATCCCGTATGAAATCCCATACAAAATCCTGTACGAAATCCAGTCCGAAATCTCATCCGAAATCCCGTCCGAAATCCCATACGAAATCCCGTCCAAAATCCTGTACGACATCCCGTACGAAATCCTGTACGAAATCCAATCCGAAATCCCGTCCGAAATCCCGTCCAAAATCCTGTACGAAATCCCGTACGAAATCCTGTACGAAATCCAGTCCGAAATCCCATCCGAAATCCCGTCCGAAATCCCGTCCGAAATCCCGTCCAAAATCCCGTACGACATCCCGTACGAAATCCTGTACGAAATCCCGTACGAAATCAAAATCCCGTATGAAATCGAAATCCCGTACGAAATCCCGTACGAAATCCCGTACAAAATAGAAATCCCGTACAAAATCGAAATCCCGTACGAAATCCCATACGAAATCCCTTCCGAAATCTAAATCCCGTCCAAAATCTAAATCACGTCCGAAATCCCGTCCAAAAACCAGTACGAAATCTCTTCCGAAATCCCGTACGAAATCCTGTACGAAATCCAGTCCGAAATCCCGTACAAAATCGAAATCCCGTACGATATCCCGGACAAAATCGAAATTTCGTACGAAATCGAAATCCCGTACGAAATCCCGTACGAAATCCCGTACGAAATCCCATCCGAAATCCCGTCCGAAATCGCGTCCGAAATCCAGTCCGAAATCCCGTACGAAATCCAGTACGAAATCCCGTAAGAAATCCCGTACGAAATCCCGTCCGAAATCCCGTTCGAAATCCTGTACGAAATCCCGTACGAAATCCCATACGAAATCCCGTCCGAAATCCCGTCCGAAATCCCGTACGAAATCCCGTCCGAAATCCCGTCCGAAATCCAGTCCGAAATCCCGTACGAAATCCCATACAAAATCCTGTACGAAATCCAGTCCGAAATCTCATCCGAAATCCCGTCTGAAATCCCATACAAAATCCCGTCCAAAATCCTGTACGACATCCCGTACGAAATCCTGTACGAAATCCAATCCGAAATCCCGTCCGAAATCCCGTCCAAAATCCTGTACGAAATCCCGTACGAAATCCTGTACGAAATCCAGTCCGAAATCCCGTACAAAATCGAAATCCCGTACGATATCCCGGACAAAATCGAAATTTCGTACGAAATCGAAATCCCGTACGAAATCCCGTACGAAATCCCATCCGAAATCCCGTCCGAAATCGCGTCCGAAATCCAGTCCGAAATCCCGTACGAAATCCAGTACGAAATCCCGTAAGAAATCCCGTACGAAATCCCGTCCGAAATCCCGTTCGAAATCCTGTACGAAATCCCGTACGAAATCCCATGCGAAATCCCGTCCGAAATCCCGTCTGAAATCCCGTCCGAAATCCCGTACGAAATCCCGTCCGAAATCCCGTCCGAAATCCAGTCCGAAATCCTGTATGAAATCCCGTACGAAATCCCGTACGAAATCCCATACGAAATCCCGTCCGAAATCCCGTCTGAAATCCCGTCCGAAATCCCGTACGAAATCCCGTCCGAAATCCCGTCCGAAATCCAGTCCGAAATCCCGTACGAAATCCCATACAAAATCCTGTACGAAATCCAGTCCGAAATCTCATCCGAAATCCCGTCTGAAATCCCATATGAAATCCCGTCCAAAATCCTGTACGAAATCCCGTACAAAATCCTGTACGAAATCCTGTCCGAAATCCCATCCGAAATCCCGTCCGAAATCCCGTCCGAAATCCCGTCCAAAATCCCGTACGACATCCCGTACGATATCCTGTACGAAATCCCGTACGAAATCAAAATCCCGTATGAAATCGAAATCCCGTACGAAATCCCGTACGAAATCCCGTACAAAATCGAAATCCCGTCCGAAAACCCGTCCAAAATCCTGTACGAAATCCCGTACAAAATCCTGTACGAAATCCTGTCCGAAATCCCATCCGAAATCCCGTCCGAAATCCCGTCCGAAATCCCGTCCAAAATCCCGTACGACATCCCGTACGAAATCCTGTACGAAATCCCGTACGAAATCAAAATCCCGTATGAAATCGAAATCCCGTACGAAATCCCGTACGAAATCCCGTACGAAATCGAAATCCCGTACGAAATCCCATACGAAATCCCTTCCGAAATCTAAATCCCGTCCAAAATCTAAATCACGTCCGAAATCCCGTCCAAAAACCAGTACGAAATCTCTTCCGAAATCCCGTACGAAATCCTGTACGAAATCCAGTCCGAAATCCCGTACAAAATCGAAATCCCGTACGATATCCCGGACAAAATCGAAATTTCGTACGAAATCGAAATCCCGTACGATATCCCGTACGAAATCCCATCCGAAATCCCGTCCGAAATCGCGTCCGAAATCCAGTCCGAAATCCCGTACGAAATCCAGTACGAAATCCCGTAAGAAATCCCGTACGAAATCCCGTCCGAAATCCCGTCCGAAATCCTGTACGAAATCCCGTACGAAATCCCGTACGAAATCCCATACGAAATCCCGTCCGAAATCCCTTCTGAAATCCCGTCCGAAATCCCGTACGAAATCCCGTCCGAAATCCCGTCCGAAATCCAGTCCGAAATCCCGTGCGAAATCCCATACAAAATCCTGTACGAAATCCAGTCCGAAATCTCATCCGAAATCCCGTCCGAAATCCCATACGAAATCCCGTCCAAAATCCTGTACGACATCCCGTACGAAATCCTGTACGAAATCCAATCCGAAATCCCGTCCGAAATCCCGTCCAAAATCCTGTACGAAATCCCGTACGAAATCCTGTACGAAATCCAGTCCGAAATCCCATCCGAAATCCCGTCCGAAATCCCGTCCGAAATCCCGTCCAAAATCCCGTACGACATCCCGTACGAAATCCGGTACGAAATCCCGTACGAAATCAAAATCCCGTATGAAATCGAAATCCCGTACGAAATCAAGTACAAAATCGAAATCCCGTACGAAAACCCATACGAAATCCCTTCCGAAATCTAAATCCCGTCCAAAATCTAAATCACGTCCGAAATCCCGTCCAAAAACCAGTACGAAATCTCTTCCGAAATCCCGTACGAAATCCTGTACGAAATCCAGTCCGAAATCCCGTACAAAATCGAAATCCCGTACGATATCCCGGACAAAATCGAAATTTCGTACGAAATCGAACTCCCGTACGAAATCCCGTACGAAATCCCGTACGAAATCCCATCCGAAATCCCGTCCGAAATCGCGTCCGAAATCCAGTCCGAAATCCCGTACGAAATCCAGTACGAAATCCCGTAAGAAATCCTGTACGAAATCCCGTCCGAAATCCCGTTCGAAATCCTGTACGAAATCCCGTACGAAATCCCGTACGAAATCCCATACGAAATCCCATCCGAAATCCCTTCTGAAATCCCGTCCGAAATCTCGTACGAAATCCCGTCCGAAATCCCGTCCGAAATCCAGTCCGAAATCCCGTACGAAATCCCATACAAAATCCTGTACGAAATCCAGTCCGAAATCTTATCCGAAATCCCGTCCGAAATCCCATACGAAATCCCGTCCAAAATCCTGTACGACATCCCGTATGAAATCCTGTACGAAATCCAATCCGAAATCCCGTCCGAAATCCCGTCCAAAATCCTGTACGAAATCCCGTACGAAATCCTGTACGAAATCCAGTCCGAAATCCCATCCGAAATCCCGTCCGAAATCCCGTCCGAAATCCCGTCCAAAATCCCGTACGACATCCCGTACGAAATCCTGTACGAAATCCCGTACGAAATCAAAATCCCGTATGAAATCGAAATCCCGTACGAAATCCCGTACGAAATCCCGTACAAAATCGAAATCCCGTACGAAATCCCATACGAAATCCCTTCCGAAATCTAAATCCCGTCCAAAATCTAAATCACGTCCGAAATCCCGTCCAAAAACCAGTACGAAATCTCTTCCGAAATCCCGTACGAAATCCTGTACGAAATCCAGTCCGAAATCCCGTACAAAATCGAAATCCCGTACGATATCCCGGACAAAATCGAAATTTCGAACGAAATCGAAATCCCGTACGAAATCCCGTACGAAATCCCGTACGAAATCCCATCCGAAATCCCGTCCGAAATCGCGTCCGAAATCCAGTCCGAAATCCCGTACGAAATCCAGTACGAAATCCCGTAAGAAATCCCGTACGAAATCCCGTCCGAAATCCCGTTCGAAATCCTGTACGAAATCCCGTACGAAATCCCATACGAAATCCCGTCCGAAATCCCGTCTGAAATCCCGTCCGAAATCCCGTACGAAATCCCGTCCGAAATCCCGTCCGAAATCCAGTCCGAAATCCTGTATGAAATCCCGTCCGAAATCCCGTACGAAATCCCATACGAAATCCCGTCCGAAATCCCTTCTGAAATCCCGTCCGAAATCCCGTACGAAATCCCGTCCGAAAACCCGTCCGAAATCCAGTCCAAAATCCCGTATGAAATCCCATACAAAATCCTGTACGAAATCCAGTCCGAAATCTCATCCGAAATCCCGTCCGAAATCCCATACGAAATCCCGTCCAAAATCCTGTACGACATCCCGTACGAAATCCTGTACGAAATCCAATCCGAAATCCCGTCCGAAATCCCGTCCAAAATCCTGTACGAAATCCCGTACGAAATCCTGTACGAAATCCAGTCCGAAATCCCATCCGAAATCCCGTCCGAAATCCCGTCCGAAATCCCGTCCAAAATCCCGTACGACATCCCGTACGAAATCCTGTACGAAATCCCGTACGAAATCAAAATCCCGTATGAAATCGAAATCCCGTACGAAATCCCGTACGAAATCCCGTACAAAATAGAAATCCCGTACAAAATCGAAATCCCGTACGAAATCCCATACGAAATCCCTTCCGAAATCTAAATCCCGTCCAAAATCTAAATCACGTCCGAAATCCCGTCCAAAAACCAGTACGAAATCTCTTCCGAAATCCCGTACGAAATCCTGTACGAAATCCAGTCCGAAATCCCGTACAAAATCGAAATCCCGTACGATATCCCGGACAAAATCGAAATTTCGTACGAAATCGAAATCCCGTACGAAATCCCGTACGAAATCCCGTACGAAATCCCATCCGAAATCCCGTCCGAAATCGCGTCCGAAATCCCGTACGAAATCCAGTACGAAATCCCGTAAGAAATCCCGTACGAAATCCCGTCCGAAATCCCGTCCGAAATCCCGTTCGAAATCCTGTACGAAATCCCGTACGAAATCCCATACGAAATACCGTCCGAAATCCCGTCTGAAATCCCGTCCGAAATCCCGTACGAAATCCCGTCCGAAATCCCGTCCGAAATCCAGTCCGAAATCCTGTACGAAATCCCGTACGAAATCCCGTACGAAATCCCATACGAAATCCCATCCGAAATCCCTTCTGAAATCCCGTCCGAAATCTCGTACGAAATCCCGTCCGAAATCCCGTCCGAAATCCAGTCCGAAATCCCGTACGAAATCCCATACAAAATCCTGTACGAAATCCAGTCCGAAATCTTATCCGAAATCCCGTCCGAAATCCCATACGAAATCCCGTCCAAAATCCTGTACGACATCCCGTACGAAATCCTGTACGAAATCCAATCCGAAATCCCGTCCGAAATCCCGTCCAAAATCCTGTACGAAATCCCGTACGAAATCCTGTACGAAATCCAGTCCGAAATCCCATCCGAAATCCCGTCCGAAATCCCGTCCGAAATCCCGTCCAAAATCCCGTACGACATCCCGTACGAAATCCTGTACGAAATCCCGTACGAAATCAAAATCCCGTATGAAATCGAAATCCCGTACGAAATCCCGTACGAAATCCCGTACAAAATCGAAATCCCGTACGAAATCCCATACGAAATCCCTTCCGAAATCTAAATCCCGTCCAAAATCTAAATCACGTCCGAAATCCCGTCCAAAAACCAGTACGAAATCTCTTCCGAAATCCCGTACGAAATCCTGTACGAAATCCAGTCCGAAATCCCGTACAAAATCGAAATCCCGTACGATATCCCGGACAAAATCGAAATTTCGAACGAAATCGAAATCCCGTACGAAATCCCGTACGAAATCCCGTACGAAATCCCATCCGAAATCCCGTCCGAAATCGCGTCCGAAATCCAGTCCGAAATCCCGTACGAAATCCAGTACGAAATCCCGTAAGAAATCCCGTACGAAATCCCGTCCGAAATCCCGTTCGAAATCCTGTACGAAATCCCGTACGAAATCCCATACGAAATCCCGTCCGAAATCCCGTCTGAAATCCCGTCCGAAATCCCGTACGAAATCCCGTCCGAAATCCCGTCCGAAATCCAGTCCGAAATCCTGTATGAAATCCCGTCCGAAATCCCGTACGAAATCCCATACGAAATCCCGTCCGAAATCCCTTCTGAAATCCCGTCCGAAATCCCGTACGAAATCCCGTCCGAAAACCCGTCCGAAATCCAGTCCAAAATCCCGTATGAAATCCCATACAAAATCCTGTACGAAATCCAGTCCGAAATCTCATCCGAAATCCCGTCCGAAATCCCATACGAAATCCCGTCCAAAATCCTGTACGACATCCCGTACGAAATCCTGTACGAAATCCAATCCGAAATCCCGTCCGAAATCCCGTCCAAAATCCTGTACGAAATCCCATACGAAATCCCGTCCGAAATCCCTTCTGAAATCCCGTCCGAAATCCCGTACGAAATCCCGTCCGAAAACCCGTCCGAAATCCAGTCCAAAATCCCGTATGAAATCCCATACAAAATCCTGTACGAAATCCAGTCCGAAATCTCATCCGAAATCCCGTCCGAAATCCCATACGAAATCCCGTCCAAAATCCTGTACGACATCCCGTACGAAATCCTGTACGAAATCCAATCCGAAATCCCGTCCGAAATCCCGTCCAAAATCCTGTACGAAATCCCGTACGAAATCCTGTACGAAATCCAGTCCAAAATCCCATCCGAAATCCCGTCCGAAATCCCGTCCGAAATCCCGTCCAAAATCCCGTACGACATCCCGTACGAAATCCTGTACGAAATCCCGTACGAAATCAAAATCCCGTATGAAATCGAAATCCCGTACGAAATCCCGTACGAAATCCCGTACAAAATAGAAATCCCGTACAAAATCGAAATCCCGTACGAAATCCCATACGAAATCCCTTCCGAAATCTAAATCCCGTCCAAAATCTAAATCACGTCCGAAATCCCGTCCAAAAACCAGTACGAAATCTCTTCCGAAATCCCGTACGAAATCCTGTACGAAATCCAGTCCGAAATCCCGTACAAAATCGAAATCCCGTACGATATCCCGGACAAAATCGAAATTTCGTACGAAATCGAAATCCCGTACGAAATCCCGTACGAAATCCCGTACGAAATCCCATCCGAAATCCCGTCCGAAATCGCGTCCGAAATCCAGTCCGAAATCCCGTACGAAATCCAGTACGAAATCCCGTAAGAAATCCCGTACGAAATCCCGTCCGAAATCCCGTTCGAAATCCTGTACGAAATCCCGTACGAAATCCCATACGAAATCCCGTCCGAAATCCCGTCCGAAATCCCGTACGAAATCCCGTCCGAAATCCCGTCCGAAATCCAGTCCGAAATCCCGTACGAAATCCCGTCCAAAATCCTGTACGAAATCCCGTACGAAATCCTGTACGAAATCCAGTCCGAAATCTCATCCGAAATCCCGTCTGAAATCCCATACAAAATCCCGTCCAAAATCCTGTACGACATCCCGTACGAAATCCTGTACGAAATCCAATCCGAAATCCCGTCCGAAATCCCGTCCAAAATCCTGTACGAAATCCCGTACGAAATCCTGTACGAAATCCAGTCCGAAATCCCGTACAAAATCGAAATCCCGTACGATATCCCGGACAAAATCGAAATTTCGTACGAAATCGAAATCCCGTACGAAATCCCGTACGAAATCCCATCCGAAATCCCGTCCGAAATCGCGTCCGAAATCCAGTCCGAAATCCCGTACGAAATCCAGTACGAAATCCCGTAAGAAATCCCGTACGAAATCCCGTCCGAAATCCCGTTCGAAATCCTGCACGAAATCCCGTACGAAATCCCATACGAAATCCCGTCCGAAATCCCGTCTGAAATCCCGTCCGAAATCTCGTACGAAATCCCATACAAAATCCTGTACGAAATCCAGTCCGAAATCTCATCCGAAATCCCGTCTGAAATCCCATACGAAATCCCGTCCAAAATCCTGTACGAAATCCCGTACAAAATCCTGTACGAAATCCAGTCCGAAATCCCATCCGAAATCCCGTCCGAAATCCCGTCCGAAATCCCGTCCAAAATCCCGTACGACATCCCGTACGAAATCCTGTACGAAATCCCGTACGAAATCAAAATCCCGTATGAAATCGAAATCCCGTACGAAATCAAGTACAAAATCGAAATCCCGTACGAAATCCCATACGAAATCCCTTCCGAAATCTAAATCCCGTCCAAAATCTAAATCACGTCCGAAATCCCGTCCAAAAACCAGTACGAAATCTCTTCCGAAATCCCGTACGAAATCCTGTACGAAATCCAGTCCGAAATCCCGTACAAAATCGAAATCCCGTACGATATCCCGGACAAAATCGAAATTTCGTACGAAATCGAAATCCCGTACGATATCCCGTACGAAATCCCATCCGAAATCCCGTCCGAAATCGCGTCCGAAATCCAGTCCGAAATCCCGTACGAAATCCAGTACGAAATCCCGTAAGAAATCCCGTACGAAATCCCGTCCGAAATCCAGTCCGAAATCCTGTACGAAATCCCGTACGAAATCCCGTACGAAATCCCATACGAAATCCCATCCGAAATCCCTTCTGAAATCCCGTCCGAAATCTCGTACGAAATCCCGTCCGAAATCCCGTCCGAAATCCAGTCCGAAATCCCGTACGAAATCCCATACAAAATCCTGTACGAAATCCAGTCCGAAATCTTATCCGAAATCCCGTCCGAAATCCCATACGAAATCCCGTCCAAAATCCTGTACGACATCCCGTACGAAATCCTGTACGAAATCCAATCCGAAATCCCGTCCGAAATCCCGTCCAAAATCCTGTACGAAATCCCGTACGAAATCCTGTACGAAATCCAGTCCGAAATCCCATCCGAAATCCCGTCCGAAATCCCGTCCGAAATCCCGTCCAAAATCCCGTACGACATCCCGTACGAAATCCTGTACGAAATCCCGTACGAAATCAAAATCCCGTATGAAATCGAAATCCCGTACGAAATCCCGTACGAAATCCCGTACAAAATCGAAATCCCGTACGAAATCCCATACGAAATCCCTTCCGAAATCTAAATCCCGTCCAAAATCTAAATCACGTCCGAAATCCCGTCCAAAAACCAGTACGAAATCTCTTCCGAAATCCCGTACGAAATCCTGTACGAAATCCAGTCCGAAATCCCGTACAAAATCGAAATCCCGTACGATATCCCGGACAAAATCGAAATTTCGAACGAAATCGAAATCCCGTACGAAATCCCGTACGAAATCCCGTACGAAATCCCATCCGAAATCCCGTCCGAAATCGCGTCCGAAATCCAGTCCGAAATCCCGTACGAAATCCAGTACGAAATCCCGTAAGAAATCCCGTACGAAATCCCGTCCGAAATCCCGTTCGAAATCCTGTACGAAATCCCGTACGAAATCCCATACGAAATCCCGTCCGAAATCCCGTCTGAAATCCCGTCCGAAATCCCGTACGAAATCCCGTCCGAAATCCCGTCCGAAATCCAGTCCGAAATCCTGTATGAAATCCCGTCCGAAATCCCGTACGAAATCCCATACGAAATCCCGTCCGAAATCCCTTCTGAAATCCCGTCCGAAATCCCGTACGAAATCCCGTCCGAAAACCCGTCCGAAATCCAGTCCAAAATCCCGTATGAAATCCCATACAAAATCCTGTACGAAATCCAGTCCGAAATCTCATCCGAAATCCCGTCCGAAATCCCATACGAAATCCCGTCCAAAATCCTGTACGACATCCCGTACGAAATCCTGTACGAAATCCAATCCGAAATCCCGTCCGAAATCCCGTCCAAAATCCTGTACGAAATCCCATACGAAATCCCGTCCGAAATCCCTTCTGAAATCCCGTCCGAAATCCCGTACGAAATCCCGTCCGAAAACCCGTCCGAAATCCAGTCCAAAATCCCGTATGAAATCCCATACAAAATCCTGTACGAAATCCAGTCCGAAATCTCATCCGAAATCCCGTCCGAAATCCCATACGAAATCCCGTCCAAAATCCTGTACGACATCCCGTACGAAATCCTGTACGAAATCCAATCCGAAATCCCGTCCGAAATCCCGTCCAAAATCCTGTACGAAATCCCGTACGAAATCCTGTACGAAATCCAGTCCAAAATCCCATCCGAAATCCCGTCCGAAATCCCGTCCGAAATCCCGTCCAAAATCCCGTACGACATCCCGTACGAAATCCTGTACGAAATCCCGTACGAAATCAAAATCCCGTATGAAATCGAAATCCCGTACGAAATCCCGTACGAAATCCCGTACAAAATAGAAATCCCGTACAAAATCGAAATCCCGTACGAAATCCCATACGAAATCCCTTCCGAAATCTAAATCCCGTCCAAAATCTAAATCACGTCCGAAATCCCGTCCAAAAACCAGTACGAAATCTCTTCCGAAATCCCGTACGAAATCCTGTACGAAATCCAGTCCGAAATCCCGTACAAAATCGAAATCCCGTACGATATCCCGGACAAAATCGAAATTTCGTACGAAATCGAAATCCCGTACGAAATCCCGTACGAAATCCCGTACGAAATCCCATCCGAAATCCCGTCCGAAATCGCGTCCGAAATCCAGTCCGAAATCCCGTACGAAATCCAGTACGAAATCCCGTAAGAAATCCCGTACGAAATCCCGTCCGAAATCCCGTTCGAAATCCTGTACGAAATCCCGTACGAAATCCCATACGAAATCCCGTCCGAAATCCCGTCCGAAATCCCGTACGAAATCCCGTCCGAAATCCCGTCCGAAATCCAGTCCGAAATCCCGTACGAAATCCCGTCCAAAATCCTGTACGAAATCCCGTACGAAATCCTGTACGAAATCCAGTCCGAAATCTCATCCGAAATCCCGTCTGAAATCCCATACAAAATCCCGTCCAAAATCCTGTACGACATCCCGTACGAAATCCTGTACGAAATCCAATCCGAAATCCCGTCCGAAATCCCGTCCAAAATCCTGTACGAAATCCCGTACGAAATCCTGTACGAAATCCAGTCCGAAATCCCGTACAAAATCGAAATCCCGTACGATATCCCGGACAAAATCGAAATTTCGTACGAAATCGAAATCCCGTACGAAATCCCGTACGAAATCCCATCCGAAATCCCGTCCGAAATCGCGTCCGAAATCCAGTCCGAAATCCCGTACGAAATCCAGTACGAAATCCCGTAAGAAATCCCGTACGAAATCCCGTCCGAAATCCCGTTCGAAATCCTGCACGAAATCCCGTACGAAATCCCATACGAAATCCCGTCCGAAATCCCGTCTGAAATCCCGTCCGAAATCTCGTACGAAATCCCATACAAAATCCTGTACGAAATCCAGTCCGAAATCTCATCCGAAATCCCGTCTGAAATCCCATACGAAATCCCGTCCAAAATCCTGTACGAAATCCCGTACAAAATCCTGTACGAAATCCAGTCCGAAATCCCATCCGAAATCCCGTCCGAAATCCCGTCCGAAATCCCGTCCAAAATCCCGTACGACATCCCGTACGAAATCCTGTACGAAATCCCGTACGAAATCAAAATCCCGTATGAAATCGAAATCCCGTACGAAATCAAGTACAAAATCGAAATCCCGTACGAAATCCCATACGAAATCCCTTCCGAAATCTAAATCCCGTCCAAAATCTAAATCACGTCCGAAATCCCGTCCAAAAACCAGTACGAAATCTCTTCCGAAATCCCGTACGAAATCCTGTACGAAATCCAGTCCGAAATCCCGTACAAAATCGAAATCCCGTACGATATCCCGGACAAAATCGAAATTTCGTACGAAATCGAAATCCCGTACGATATCCCGTACGAAATCCCATCCGAAATCCCGTCCGAAATCGCGTCCGAAATCCAGTCCGAAATCCCGTACGAAATCCAGTACGAAATCCCGTAAGAAATCCCGTACGAAATCCCGTCCGAAATCCCGTCCGAAATCCTGTACGAAATCCCGTACGAAATCCCGTACGAAATCCCATACGAAATCCCGTCCGAAATCCCTTCTGAAATCCCGTCCGAAATCCCGTACGAAATCCCGTCCAAAATCCCGTCCGAAATCCAGTCCGAAATCCCGTGCGAAATCCCATACAAAATCCTGTACGAAATCCAGTCCGAAATCTCATCCGAAATCCCGTCCGAAATCCCATACGAAATCCCGTCCAAAATCCTGTACGACATCCCGTACGAAATCCTGTACGAAATCCAATCCGAAATCCCGTCCGAAATCCCGTCCAAAATCCTGTACGAAATCCCGTACGAAATCCTGTACGAAATCCAGTCCGAAATCCCATCCGAAATCCCGTCCGAAATCCCGTCCGAAATCCCGTCCAAAATCCCGTACGACATCCCGTACGAAATCCTGTACGAAATCCCGTACGAAATCAAAATCCCGTATGAAATCGAAATCCCGTACGAAATCAAGTACAAAATCGAAATCCCGTACGAAAACCCATACGAAATCCCTTCCGAAATCTAAATCCCGTCCAAAATCTAAATCACGTCCGAAATCCCGTCCAAAAACCAGTACGAAATCTCTTCCGAAATCCCGTACGAAATCCTGTACGAAATCCAGTCCGAAATCCCGTACAAAATCGAAATCCCGTACGATATCCCGGACAAAATCGAAATTTCGTACGAAATCGAACTCCCGTACGAAATCCCGTACGAAATCCCGTACGAAATCCCATCCGAAATCCCGTCCGAAATCGCGTCCGAAATCCAGTCCGAAATCCCGTACGAAATCCAGTACGAAATCCCGTAAGAAATCCCGTACGAAATCCCGTCCGAAATCCCGTTCGAAATCCTGTACGAAATCCCGTACGAAATCCCATACGAAATACCGTCCGAAATCCCGTCTGAAATCCCGTCCGAAATCCCGTACGAAATCCCGTCCGAAATCCCGTCCGAAATCCAGTCCGAAATCCTGTACGAAATCCCGTACGAAATCCCGTACGAAATCCCATACGAAATCCCATCCGAAATCCCTTCTGAAATCCTGTCCGAAATCTCGTACGAAATCCCGTCCGAAATCCCGTCCGAAATCCAGTCCGAAATCCCGTACGAAATCCCATACAAAATCCTGTACGAAATCCAGTCCGAAATCTTATCCGAAATCCCGTCCGAAATCCCATACGAAATCCCGTCCAAAATCCTGTACGACATCCCGTACGAAATCCTGTACGAAATCCAATCCGAAATCCCGTCCGAAATCCCGTCCAAAATCCTGTACGAAATCCCGTACGAAATCCTGTACGAAATCCAGTCCGAAATCCCATCCGAAATCCCGTCCGAAATCCCGTCCGAATTCCCGTCCAAAATCCCGTACGACATCCCGTACGAAATCCTGTACGAAATCCCGTACGAAATCAAAATCCCGTATGAAATCGAAATCCCGTACGAAATCCCGTACGAAATCCCGTACAAAATCGAAATCCCGTACGAAATCCCATACGAAATCCCTTCCGAAATCTAAATCCCGTCCAAAATCTAAATCACGTCCGAAATCCCGTCCAAAAACCAGTACGAAATCTCTTCCGAAATCCCGTACGAAATCCTGTACGAAATCCAGTCCGAAATCCCGTACAAAATCGAAATCCCGTACGATATCCCGGACAAAATCGAAATTTCGAACGAAATCGAAATCCCGTACGAAATCCCGTACGAAATCCCGTACGAAATCCCATCCGAAATCCCGTCCGAAATCGCGTCCGAAATCCAGTCCGAAATCCCGTACGAAATCCAGTACGAAATCCCGTAAGAAATCCCGTACGAAATCCCGTCCGAAATCCCGTTCGAAATCCTGTACGAAATCCCGTACGAAATCCCATACGAAATCCCGTCCGAAATCCCATCTGAAATCCCGTCCGAAATCCCGTACGAAATCCCGTCCGAAATCCCGTCCGAAATCCAGTCCGAAATCCTGTATGAAATCCCGTCCGAAATCCCGTACGAAATCCCATACGAAATCCCGTCCGAAATCCCTTCTGAAATCCCGTCCGAAATCCCGTACGAAATCCCGTCCGAAAACCCGTCCGAAATCCAGTCCAAAATCCCGTATGAAATCCCATACAAAATCCTGTACGAAATCCAGTCCGAAATCTCATCCGAAATCCCGTCCGAAATCCCATACGAAATCCCGTCCAAAATCCTGTACGACATCCCGTACGAAATCCTGTACGAAATCCAATCCGAAATCCCGTCCGAAATCCCGTCCAAAATCCTGTACGAAATCCCGTACGAAATCCTGTACGAAATCCAGTCCGAAATCCCATCCGAAATCCCGTCCGAAATCCCGTCCGAAATCCCGTCCAAAATCCCGTACGACATCCCGTACGAAATCCTGTACGAAATCCCGTACGAAATCAAAATCCCGTATGAAATCGAAATCCCGTACGAAATCCCGTACGAAATCCCGTACAAAATAGAAATCCCGTACAAAATCGAAATCCCGTACGAAATCCCATACGAAATCCCTTCCGAAATCTAAATCCCGTCCAAAATCTAAATCACGTCCGAAATCCCGTCCAAAAACCAGTACGAAATCTCTTCCGAAATCCCGTACGAAATCCTGTACGAAATCCAGTCCGAAATCCCGTACAAAATCGAAATCCCGTACGATATCCCGGACAAAATCGAAATTTCGTACGAAATCGAAATCCAGTACGAAATCCCGTACGAAATCCCGTACGAAATCCCATCCGAAATCCCGTCCGAAATCGCGTCCGAAATCCAGTCCGAAATCCCGTACGAAATCCAGTACGAAATCCCGTAAGAAATCCCGTACGAAATCCCGTCCGAAATCCCGTTCGAAATCCTGTACGAAATCCCGTACGAAATCCCATACGAAATCCCGTCCGAAATCCCGTCCGAAATCCCGTACGAAATCCCGTCCGAAATCCCGTCCGAAATCCAGTCCGAAATCCCGTACGAAATCCCGTCCAAAATCCTGTACGAAATCCCGTACGAAATCCTGTACGAAATCCAGTCCGAAATCTCATCCGAAATCCCGTCTGAAATCCCATACAAAATCCCGTCCAAAATCCTGTACGACATCCCGTACGAAATCCTGTACGAAATCCAATCCGAAATCCCGTCCGAAATCCCGTCCAAAATCCTGTACGAAATCCCGTACGAAATCCTGTACGAAATCCAGTCCGAAATCCCGTACAAAATCGAAATCCCGTACGATATCCCGGACAAAATCGAAATTTCGTACGAAATCGAAATCCCGTACGAAATCCCGTACGAAATCCCATCCGAAATCCCGTCCGAAATCGCGTCCGAAATCCAGTCCGAAATCCCGTACGAAATCCAGTACGAAATCCCGTAAGAAATCCCGTACGAAATCCCGTCCGAAATCCCGTTCGAAATCCTGCACGAAATCCCGTACGAAATCCCATACGAAATCCCGTCCGAAATCCCGTCTGAAATCCCGTCCGAAATCTCGTACGAAATCCCATACAAAATCCTGTACGAAATCCAGTCCGAAATCTCATCCGAAATCCCGTCTGAAATCCCATACGAAATCCCGTCCAAAATCCTGTACGAAATCCCGTACAAAATCCTGTACGAAATCCAGTCCGAAATCCCATCCGAAATCCCGTCCGAAATCCCGTCCGAAATCCCGTCCAAAATCCCGTACGACATCCCGTACGAAATCCTGTACGAAATCCCGTACGAAATCAAAATCCCGTATGAAATCGAAATCCCGTACGAAATCAAGTACAAAATCGAAATCCCGTACGAAATCCCATACGAAATCCCTTCCGAAATCTAAATCCCGTCCAAAATCTAAATCACGTCCGAAATCCCGTCCAAAAACCAGTACGAAATCTCTTCCGAAATCCCGTACGAAATCCTGTACGAAATCCAGTCCGAAATCCCGTACAAAATCGAAATCCCGTACGATATCCCGGACAAAATCGAAATTTCGTACGAAATCGAAATCCCGTACGATATCCCGTACGAAATCCCATCCGAAATCCCGTCCGAAATCGCGTCCGAAATCCAGTCCGAAATCCCGTACGAAATCCAGTACGAAATCCCGTAAGAAATCCCGTACGAAATCCCGTCCGAAATCCCGTCCGAAATCCTGTACGAAATCCCGTACGAAATCCCGTACGAAATCCCATACGAAATCCCGTCCGAAATCCCTTCTGAAATCCCGTCCGAAATCCCGTACGAAATCCCGTCCAAAATCCCGTCCGAAATCCAGTCCGAAATCCCGTGCGAAATCCCATACAAAATCCTGTACGAAATCCAGTCCGAAATCTCATCCGATATCCCGTCCGAAATCCCATACGAAATCCCGTCCAAAATCCTGTACGACATCCCGTACGAAATCCTGTACGAAATCCCGTACGAAATCAAAATCCCGTATGAAATCGAAATCCCGTACGAAATCCCGTACGAAATCCCGTACAAAATAGAAATCCCGTACAAAATCGAAATCCCGTCCGAAATCCCGTCCGAAATCCCGTCCAAAATCCCGTACGACATCCCGTACGAAATCCTGTACGAAATCCCGTACGAAATCAAAATCCCGTATGAAATCGAAATCCCGTACGAAATCCCGTACGAAATCCCGTACAAAATAGAAATCCCGTACAAAATCGAAATCCCGTACGAAATCCCATACGAAATCCCTTCCGAAATCTAAATCCCGTCCAAAATCTAAATCACGTCCGAAATCCCGTCCAAAAACCAGTACGAAATCTCTTCCGAAATCCCGTACGAAATCCTGTACGAAATCCAGTCCGAAATCCCGTACAAAATCGAAATCCCGTACGATATCCCGGACAAAATCGAAATTTCGTACGAAATCGAAATCCAGTACGAAATCCCGTACGAAATCCCGTACGAAATCCCATCCGAAATCCCGTCCGAAATCGCGTCCGAAATCCAGTCCGAAATCCCGTACGAAATCCAGTACGAAATCCCGTAAGAAATCCCGTACGAAATCCCGTCCGAAATCCCGTTCGAAATCCTGTACGAAATCCCGTACGAAATCCCATACGAAATCCCGTCCGAAATCCCGTCCGAAATCCCGTACGAAATCCCGTCCGAAATCCCGTCCGAAATCCAGTCCGAAATCCCGTACGAAATCCCGTCCAAAATCCTGTACGAAATCCCGTACGAAATCCTGTACGAAATCCAGTCCGAAATCTCATCCGAAATCCCGTCTGAAATCCCATACAAAATCCCGTCCAAAATCCTGTACGACATCCCGTACGAAATCCTGTACGAAATCCAATCCGAAATCCCGTCCGAAATCCCGTCCAAAATCCTGTACGAAATCCCGTACGAAATCCTGTACGAAATCCAGTCCGAAATCCCGTACAAAATCGAAATCCCGTACGATATCCCGAACAAAATCGAAATTTCGTACGAAATCGAAATCCCGTACGAAATCCCGTACGAAATCCCGTACGAAATCCCATCCGAAATCCCGTCCGAAATCGCGTCCGAAATCCCGTACGAAATCCAGTACGAAATCCCGTAAGAAATCCCGTACGAAATCCCGTCCGAAATCCCGTCCGAAATCCCGTTCGAAATCCTGTACGAAATCCCGTACGAAATCCCATACGAAATACCGTCCGAAATCCCGTCTGAAATCCCGTCCGAAATCCCGTACGAAATCCCGTCCGAAATCCCGTCCGAAATCCAGTCCGAAATCCTGTACGAAATCCCGTACGAAATCCCGTACGAAATCCCATACGAAATCCCATCCGAAATCCCTTCTGAAATCCCGTCCGAAATCTCGTACGAAATCCCGTCCGAAATCCCGTCCGAAATCCAGTCCGAAATCCCGTACGAAATCCCATACAAAATCCTGTACGAAATCCAGTCCGAAATCTTATCCGAAATCCCGTCCGAAATCCCATACGAAATCCCGTCCAAAATCCTGTACGACATCCCGTACGAAATCCTGTACGAAATCCAATCCGAAATCCCGTCCGAAATCCCGTCCAAAATCCTGTACGAAATCCCGTACGAAATCCTGTACGAAATCCAGTCCGAAATCCCATCCGAAATCCCGTCCGAAATCCCGTCCGAAATCCCGTCCAAAATCCCGTACGACATCCCGTACGAAATCCTGTACGAAATCCCGTACGAAATCAAAATCCCGTATGAAATCGAAATCCCGTACGAAATCCCGTACGAAATCCCGTACAAAATCGAAATCCCGTACGAAATCCCATACGAAATCCCTTCCGAAATCTAAATCCCGTCCAAAATCTAAATCACGTCCGAAATCCCGTCCAAAAACCAGTACGAAATCTCTTCCGAAATCCCGTACGAAATCCTGTACGAAATCCAGTCCGAAATCCCGTACAAAATCGAAATCCCGTACGATATCCCGGACAAAATCGAAATTTCGAACGAAATCGAAATCCCGTACGAAATCCCGTACGAAATCCCGTACGAAATCCCATCCGAAATCCCGTCCGAAATCGCGTCCGAAATCCAGTCCGAAATCCCGTACGAAATCCAGTACGAAATCCCGTAAGAAATCCCGTACGAAATCCCGTCCGAAATCCCGTTCGAAATCCTGTACGAAATCCCGTACGAAATCCCATACGAAATCCCGTCCGAAATCCCGTCTGAAATCCCGTCCGAAATCCCGTACGAAATCCCGTCCGAAATCCCGTCCGAAATCCAGTCCGAAATCCTGTATGAAATCCCGTCCGAAATCCCGTACGAAATCCCATACGAAATCCCGTCCGAAATCCCTTCTGAAATCCCGTCCGAAATCCCGTACGAAATCCCGTCCGAAAACCCGTCCGAAATCCAGTCCAAAATCCCGTATGAAATCCCATACAAAATCCTGTACGAAATCCAGTCCGAAATCTCATCCGAAATCCCGTCCGAAATCCCATACGAAATCCCGTCCAAAATCCTGTACGACATCCCGTACGAAATCCTGTACGAAATCCAATCCGAAATCCCGTCCGAAATCCCGTCCAAAATCCTGTACGAAATCCCATACGAAATCCCGTCCGAAATCCCTTCTGAAATCCCGTCCGAAATCCCGTACGAAATCCCGTCCGAAAACCCGTCCGAAATCCAGTCCAAAATCCCGTATGAAATCCCATACAAAATCCTGTACGAAATCCAGTCCGAAATCTCATCCGAAATCCCGTCCGAAATCCCATACGAAATCCCGTCCAAAATCCTGTACGACATCCCGTACGAAATCCTGTACGAAATCCAATCCGAAATCCCGTCCGAAATCCCGTCCAAAATCCTGTACGAAATCCCGTACGAAATCCTGTACGAAATCCAGTCCAAAATCCCATCCGAAATCCCGTCCGAAATCCCGTCCGAAATCCCGTCCAAAATCCCGTACGACATCCCGTACGAAATCCTGTACGAAATCCCGTACGAAATCAAAATCCCGTATGAAATCGAAATCCCGTACGAAATCCCGTACGAAATCCCGTACAAAATAGAAATCCCGTACAAAATCGAAATCCCGTACGAAATCCCATACGAAATCCCTTCCGAAATCTAAATCCCGTCCAAAATCTAAATCACGTCCGAAATCCCGTCCAAAAACCAGTACGAAATCTCTTCCGAAATCCCGTACGAAATCCTGTACGAAATCCAGTCCGAAATCCCGTACAAAATCGAAATCCCGTACGATATCCCGGACAAAATCGAAATTTCGTACGAAATCGAAATCCCGTACGAAATCCCGTACGAAATCCCGTACGAAATCCCATCCGAAATCCCGTCCGAAATCGCGTCCGAAATCCAGTCCGAAATCCCGTACGAAATCCAGTACGAAATCCCGTAAGAAATCCCGTACGAAATCCCGTCCGAAATCCCGTTCGAAATCCTGTACGAAATCCCGTACGAAATCCCATACGAAATCCCGTCCGAAATCCCGTCCGAAATCCCGTACGAAATCCCGTCCGAAATCCCGTCCGAAATCCAGTCCGAAATCCCGTACGAAATCCCGTCCAAAATCCTGTACGAAATCCCGTACGAAATCCTGTACGAAATCCAGTCCGAAATCTCATCCGAAATCCCGTCTGAAAT
The DNA here is from genome assembly GCF_015708825.2 of Lethenteron reissneri. NCBI lineage: Eukaryota > Metazoa > Chordata > Hyperoartia > Petromyzontiformes > Petromyzontidae > Lethenteron > Lethenteron reissneri. The sequence continues at coordinate 39,561 of NW_026891935.1, forward strand.
CCCATACAAAATCCCGTCCAAAATCCTGTACGACATCCCGTACGAAATCCTGTACGAAATCCAATCCGAAATCCCGTCCGAAATCCCGTCCAAAATCCTGTACGAAATCCCGTACGAAATCCTGTACGAAATCCAGTCCGAAATCCCGTACAAAATCGAAATCCCGTACGATATCCCGGACAAAATCGAAATTTCGTACGAAATCGAAATCCCGTACGAAATCCCGTACGAAATCCCATCCGAAATCCCGTCCGAAATCGCGTCCGAAATCCAGTCCGAAATCCCGTACGAAATCCAGTACGAAATCCCGTAAGAAATCCCGTACGAAATCCCGTCCGAAATCCCGTTCGAAATCCTGCACGAAATCCCGTACGAAATCCCATACGAAATCCCGTCCGAAATCCCGTCTGAAATCCCGTCCGAAATCTCGTACGAAATCCCATACAAAATCCTGTACGAAATCCAGTCCGAAATCTCATCCGAAATCCCGTCTGAAATCCCATACGAAATCCCGTCCAAAATCCTGTACGAAATCCCGTACAAAATCCTGTACGAAATCCAGTCCGAAATCCCATCCGAAATCCCGTCCGAAATCCCGTCCGAAATCCCGTCCAAAATCCCGTACGACATCCCGTACGAAATCCTGTACGAAATCCCGTACGAAATCAAAATCCCGTATGAAATCGAAATCCCGTACGAAATCAAGTACAAAATCGAAATCCCGTACGAAATCCCATACGAAATCCCTTCCGAAATCTAAATCCCGTCCAAAATCTAAATCACGTCCGAAATCCCGTCCAAAAACCAGTACGAAATCTCTTCCGAAATCCCGTACGAAATCCTGTACGAAATCCAGTCCGAAATCCCGTACAAAATCGAAATCCCGTACGATATCCCGGACAAAATCGAAATTTCGTACGAAATCGAAATCCCGTACGATATCCCGTACGAAATCCCATCCGAAATCCCGTCCGAAATCGCGTCCGAAATCCAGTCCGAAATCCCGTACGAAATCCAGTACGAAATCCCGTAAGAAATCCCGTACGAAATCCCGTCCGAAATCCCGTCCGAAATCCTGTACGAAATCCCGTACGAAATCCCGTACGAAATCCCATACGAAATCCCGTCCGAAATCCCTTCTGAAATCCCGTCCGAAATCCCGTACGAAATCCCGTCCAAAATCCCGTCCGAAATCCAGTCCGAAATCCCGTGCGAAATCCCATACAAAATCCTGTACGAAATCCAGTCCGAAATCTCATCCGAAATCCCGTCCGAAATCCCATACGAAATCCCGTCCAAAATCCTGTACGACATCCCGTACGAAATCCTGTACGAAATCCAATCCGAAATCCCGTCCGAAATCCCGTCCAAAATCCTGTACGAAATCCCGTACGAAATCCTGTACGAAATCCAGTCCGAAATCCCATCCGAAATCCCGTCCGAAATCCCGTCCGAAATCCCGTCCAAAATCCCGTACGACATCCCGTACGAAATCCTGTACGAAATCCCGTACGAAATCAAAATCCCGTATGAAATCGAAATCCCGTACGAAATCAAGTACAAAATCGAAATCCCGTACGAAAACCCATACGAAATCCCTTCCGAAATCTAAATCCCGTCCAAAATCTAAATCACGTCCGAAATCCCGTCCAAAAACCAGTACGAAATCTCTTCCGAAATCCCGTACGAAATCCTGTACGAAATCCAGTCCGAAATCCCGTACAAAATCGAAATCCCGTACGATATCCCGGACAAAATCGAAATTTCGTACGAAATCGAACTCCCGTACGAAATCCCGTACGAAATCCCGTACGAAATCCCATCCGAAATCCCGTCCGAAATCTCGTCCGAAATCCAGTCCGAAATCCCGTACGAAATCCAGTACGAAATCCCGTAAGAAATCCCGTACAAAATCCCGTCCGAAATCCCGTTCGAAATCCTGTACGAAATCCCGTACGAAATCCCATACGAAATACCGTCCGAAATCCCGTCTGAAATCCCGTCCGAAATCCCGTACGAAATCCCGTCCGAAATCCCGTCCGAAATCCAGTCCGAAATCCTGTACGAAATCCCGTACGAAATCCCGTACGAAATCCCATACGAAATCCCATCCGAAATCCCTTCTGAAATCCTGTCCGAAATCTCGTACGAAATCCCGTCCGAAATCCCGTCCGAAATCCAGTCCGAAATCCCGTACGAAATCCCATACAAAATCCTGTACGAAATCCAGTCCGAAATCTTATCCGAAATCCCGTCCGAAATCCGATACGAAATCCCGTCCAAAATCCTGTACGACATCCCGTACGAAATCCTGTACGAAATCCAATCCGAAATCCCGTCCGAAATCCCGTCCAAAATCCTGTACGAAATCCCGTACGAAATCCTGTACGAAATCCAGTCCGAAATCCCATCCGAAATCCCGTCCGAAATCCCGTCCGAATTCCCGTCCAAAATCCCGTACGACATCCCGTACGAAATCCTGTACGAAATCCCGTACGAAATCAAAATCCCGTATGAAATCGAAATCCCGTACGAAATCCCGTACGAAATCCCGTACAAAATCGAAATCCCGTACGAAATCCCATACGAAATCCCTTCCGAAATCTAAATCTCGTCCAAAATCTAAATCACGTCCGAAATCCCGTCCAAAAACCAGTACGAAATCTCTTCCGAAATCCCGTACGAAATCCTGTACGAAATCCAGTCCGAAATCCCGTACAAAATCGAAATCCCGTACGATATCCCGGACAAAATCGAAATTTCGAACGAAATCGAAATCCCGTACGAAATCCCGTACGAAATCCCGTACGAAATCCCATCCGAAATCCCGTCCGAAATCGCGTCCGAAATCCAGTCCGAAATCCCGTACGAAATCCAGTACGAAATCCCGTAAGAAATCCCGTACGAAATCCCGTCCGAAATCCCGTTCGAAATCCTGTACGAAATCCCGTACGAAATCCCATACGAAATCCCGTCCGAAATCCCATCTGAAATCCCGTCCGAAATCCCGTACGAAATCCCGTCCGAAATCCCATCCGAAATCCAGTCCGAAATCCTGTATGAAATCCCGTCCGAAATCCCGTACGAAATCCCATACGAAATCCCGTCCGAAATCCCTTCTGAAATCCCGTCCGAAATCCCGTACGAAATCCCGTCCGAAAACCCGTCCGAAATCCAGTCCAAAATCCCGTATGAAATCCCATACAAAATCCTGTACGAAATCCAGTCCGAAATCTCATCCGAAATCCCGTCCGAAATCCCATACGAAATCCCGTCCAAAATCCTGTACGACATCCCGTACGAAATCCTGTACGAAATCCAATCCGAAATCCCGTCCGAAATCCCGTCCAAAATCCTGTACGAAATCCCGTACGAAATCCTGTACGAAATCCAGTCCGAAATCCCATCCGAAATCCCGTCCGAAATCCCGTCCGAAATCCCGTCCAAAATCCCGTACGACATCCCGTACGAAATCCTGTACGAAATCCCGTACGAAATCAAAATCCCGTATGAAATCGAAATCCCGTACGAAATCCCGTACGAAATCCCGTACAAAATAGAAATCCCGTACAAAATCGAAATCCCGTACGAAATCCCATACGAAATCCCTTCCGAAATCTAAATCCCGTCCAAAATCTAAATCACGTCCGAAATCCCGTCCAAAAACCAGTACGAAATCTCTTCCGAAATCCCGTACGAAATCCTGTACGAAATCCAGTCCGAAATCCCGTACAAAATCGAAATCCCGTACGATATCCCGGACAAAATCGAAATTTCGTACGAAATCGAAATCCAGTACGAAATCCCGTACGAAATCCCGTACGAAATCCCATCCGAAATCCCGTCCGAAATCGCGTCCGAAATCCAGTCCGAAATCCCGTACGAAATCCAGTACGAAATCCCGTAAGAAATCCCGTACGAAATCCCGTCCGAAATCCCGTTCGAAATCCTGTACGAAATCCCGTACGAAATCCCATACGAAATCCCGTCCGAAATCCCGTCCGAAATCCCGTACGAAATCCCGTCCGAAATCCCGTCCGAAATCCAGTCCGAAATCCCGTACGAAATCCCGTCCAAAATCCTGTACGAAATCCCGTACGAAATCCTGTACGAAATCCAGTCCGAAATCTCATCCGAAATCCCGTCTGAAATCCCATACAAAATCCCGTCCAAAATCCTGTACGACATCCCGAACGAAATCCTGTACGAAATCCAATCCGAAATCCCGTCCGAAATCCCGTCCAAAATCCTGTACGAAATCCCGTACGAAATCCTGTACGAAATCCAGTCCGAAATCCCGTACAAAATCGAAATCCCGTACGATATCCCGGACAAAATCGAAATTTCGTACGAAATCGAAATCCCGTACGAAATCCCGTACGAAATCCCATCCGAAATCCCGTCCGAAATCGCGTCCGAAATCCAGTCCGAAATCCCGTACGAAATCCAGTACGAAATCCCGTAAGAAATCCCGTACGAAATCCCGTCCGAAATCCCGTTCGAAATCCTGCACGAAATCCCGTATGAAATCCCATACGAAATCCCGTCCGAAATCCCGTCTGAAATCCCGTCCGAAATCTCGTACGAAATCCCATACAAAATCCTGTACGAAATCCAGTCCGAAATCTCATCCGAAATCCCGTCTGAAATCCCATACGAAATCCCGTCCAAAATCCTGTACGAAATCCCGTACAAAATCCTGTACGAAATCCAGTCCGAAATCCCATCCGAAATCCCGTCCGAAATCCCGTCCGAAATCCCGTCCAAAATCCCGTACGACATCCCGTACGAAATCCTGTACGAAATCCCGTACGAAATCAAAATCCCGTATGAAATCGAAATCCCGTACGAAATCAAGTACAAAATCGAAATCCCGTACGAAATCCCATACGAAATCCCTTCCGAAATCTAAATCCCGTCCAAAATCTAAATCACGTCCGAAATCCCGTCCAAAAACCAGTACGAAATCTCTTCCGAAATCCCGTACGAAATCCTGTACGAAATCCAGTCCGAAATCCCGTACAAAATCGAAATCCCGTACGATATCCCGGACAAAATCGAAATTTCGTACGAAATCGAAATCCCGTACGATATCCCGTACGAAATCCCATCCGAAATCCCGTCCGAAATCGCGTCCGAAATCCAGTCCGAAATCCCGTACGAAATCCAGTACGAAATCCCGTAAGAAATCCCGTACGAAATCCCGTCCGAAATCCCGTCCGAAATCCTGTACGAAATCCCGTACGAAATCCCGTACGAAATCCCATACGAAATCCCGTCCGAAATCCCTTCTGAAATCCCGTCCGAAATCCCGTACGAAATCCCGTCCAAAATCCCGTCCGAAATCCAGTCCGAAATCCCGTGCGAAATCCCATACAAAATCCTGTACGAAATCCAGTCCGAAATCTCATCCGAAATCCCGTCCGAAATCCCATACGAAATCCCGTCCAAAATCCTGTACGACATCCCGTACGAAATCCTGTACGAAATCCAATCCGAAATCCCGTCCGAAATCCCGTCCAAAATCCTGTACGAAATCCCGTACGAAATCCTGTACGAAATCCAGTCCGAAATCCCATCCGAAATCCCGTCCGAAATCCCGTCCGAAATCCCGTCCAAAATCCCGTACGACATCCCGTACGAAATCCTGTACGAAATCCCGTACGAAATCAAAATCCCGTATGAAATCGAAATCCCGTACGAAATCAAGTACAAAATCGAAATCCCGTACGAAATCCCATGCGAAATCCCTTCCGAAATCGAAATCCCGTCCAAAATCTAAATCACGTCCGAAATCCCGTCCAAAAACCAGTACGAAATCTCTTCCGAAATCCCGTACGAAATCCTGTACGAAATCCAGTCCGAAATCCCGTACAAAATCGAAATCCCGTACGATATCCCGGACAAAATCGAAATTTCGTACGAAATCGAACTCCCGTACGAAATCCCGTACGAAATCCCGTACGAAATCCCATCCGAAATCCCGTCCGAAATCGCGTCCGAAATCCAGTCCGAAATCCCGTACGAAATCCAGTACGAAATCCCGTAAGAAATCCCGTACGAAATCCCGTCCGAAATCCCGTTCGAAATCCTGTACGAAATCCCGTACGAAATCCCATACGAAATACCGTCCGAAATCCCGTCTGAAATCCCGTCCGAAATCCCGTACGAAATCCCGTCCGAAATCCCGTCCGAAATCCAGTCCGAAATCCTGTACGAAATCCCGTACGAAATCCCGTACAAAATAGAAATCCCGTACAAAATCGAAATCCCGTACGAAATCCCATACGAAATCCCTTCCGAAATCTAAATCCCGTCCAAAATCTAAATCACGTCCGAAATCCCGTCCAAAAACCAGTACGAAATCTCTTCCGAAATCCCGTACGAAATCCTGTACGAAATCCAGTCCGAAATCCCGTACAAAATCGAAATCCCGTACGATATCCCGGACAAAATCGAAATTTCGTACGAAATCGAAATCCCGTACGAAATCCCGTACGAAATCCCGTACGAAATCCCATCCGAAATCCCGTCCGAAATCGCGTCCGAAATCCAGTCCGAAATCCCGTACGAAATCCAGTACGAAATCCCGTAAGAAATCCCGTACGAAATCCCGTCCGAAATCCCGTTCGAAATCCTGTACGAAATCCCGTACGAAATCCCATACGAAATCCCGTCCGAAATCCCGTCCGAAATCCCGTACGAAATCCCGTCCGAAATCCCGTCCGAAATCCAGTCCGAAATCCCGTACGAAATCCCGTCCAAAATCCTGTACGAAATCCCGTACGAAATCCTGTACGAAATCCAGTCCGAAATCTCATCCGAAATCCCGTCTGAAATCCCATACAAAATCCCGTCCAAAATCCTGTACGACATCCCGTACGAAATCCTGTACGAAATCCAATCCGAAATCCCGTCCGAAATCCCGTCCAAAATCCTGTACGAAATCCCGTACGAAATCCTGTACGAAATCCAGTCCGAAATCCCGTACAAAATCGAAATCCCGTACGATATCCCGGACAAAATCGAAATTTCGTACGAAATCGAAATCCCGTACGAAATCCCGTACGAAATCCCATCCGAAATCCCGTCCGAAATCGCGTCCGAAATCCAGTCCGAAATCCCGTACGAAATCCAGTACGAAATCCCGTAAGAAATCCCGTACGAAATCCCGTCCGAAATCCCGTTCGAAATCCTGCACGAAATCCCGTACGAAATCCCATACGAAATCCCGTCCGAAATCCCGTCTGAAATCCCGTCCGAAATCTCGTACGAAATCCCATACAAAATCCTGTACGAAATCCAGTCCGAAATCTCATCCGAAATCCCGTCTGAAATCCCATACGAAATCCCGTCCAAAATCCTGTACGAAATCCCGTACAAAATCCTGTACGAAATCCAGTCCGAAATCCCATCCGAAATCCCGTCCGAAATCCCGTCCGAAATCCCGTCCAAAATCCCGTACGACATCCCGTACGAAATCCTGTACGAAATCCCGTACGAAATCAAAATCCCGTATGAAATCGAAATCCCGTACGAAATCAAGTACAAAATCGAAATCCCGTACGAAATCCCATACGAAATCCCTTCCGAAATCTAAATCCCGTCCAAAATCTAAATCACGTCCGAAATCCCGTCCAAAAACCAGTACGAAATCTCTTCCGAAATCCCGTACGAAATCCTGTACGAAATCCAGTCCGAAATCCCGTACAAAATCGAAATCCCGTACGATATCCCGGACAAAATCGAAATTTCGTACGAAATCGAAATCCCGTACGATATCCCGTACGAAATCCCATCCGAAATCCCGTCCGAAATCGCGTCCGAAATCCAGTCCGAAATCCCGTACGAAATCCAGTACGAAATCCCGTAAGAAATCCCGTACGAAATCCCGTCCGAAATCCCGTCCGAAATCCTGTACGAAATCCCGTACGAAATCCCGTACGAAATCCCATACGAAATCCCGTCCGAAATCCCTTCTGAAATCCCGTCCGAAATCCCGTACGAAATCCCGTCCAAAATCCCGTCCGAAATCCAGTCCGAAATCCCGTGCGAAATCCCATACAAAATCCTGTACGAAATCCAGTCCGAAATCTCATCCGAAATCCCGTCCGAAATCCCATACGAAATCCCGTCCAAAATCCTGTACGACATCCCGTACGAAATCCTGTACGAAATCCAATCCGAAATCCCGTCCGAAATCCCGTCCAAAATCCTGTACGAAATCCCGTACGAAATCCTGTACGAAATCCAGTCCGAAATCCCATCCGAAATCCCGTCCGAAATCCCGTCCGAAATCCCGTCCAAAATCCCGTACGACATCCCGTACGAAATCCTGTACGAAATCCCGTACGAAATCAAAATCCCGTATGAAATCGAAATCCCGTACGAAATCAAGTACAAAATCGAAATCCCGTACGAAATCCCATACGAAATCCCTTCCGAAATCTAAATCCCGTCCAAAATCTAAATCACGTCCGAAATCCCGTCCAAAAACCAGTACGAAATCTCTTCCGAAATCCCGTACGAAATCCTGTACGAAATCCAGTCCGAAATCCCGTACAAAATCGAAATCCCGTACGATATCCCGGACAAAATCGAAATTTCGTACGAAATCGAACTCCCGTACGAAATCCCGTACGAAATCCCGTACGAAATCCCATCCGAAATCCCGTCCGAAATCGCGTCCGAAATCCAGTCCGAAATCCCGTACGAAATCCAGTACGAAATCCCGTAAGAAATCCCGTACGAAATCCCGTCCGAAATCCCGTTCGAAATCCTGTACGAAATCCCGTACGAAATCCCATACGAAATACCGTCCGAAATCCCGTCTGAAATCCCGTCCGAAATCCCGTACGAAATCCCGTCCGAAATCCCGTCCGAAATCCAGTCCGAAATCCTGTACGAAATCCCGTACGAAATCCCGTACGAAATCCCATACGAAATCCCATCCGAAATCCCTTCTGAAATCCCGTCCGAAATCTCGTACGAAATCCCGTCCGAAATCCCGTCCGAAATCCAGTCCGAAATCCCGTACGAAATCCCATACAAAATCCTGTACGAAATCCAGTCCGAAATCTTATCCGAAATCCCGTCCGAAATCCCATACGAAATCCCGTCCAAAATCCTGTACGACATCCCGTACGAAATCCTGTACGAAATCCAATCCGAAATCCCGTCCGAAATCCCGTCCAAAATCCTGTACGAAATCCCGTACGAAATCCTGTACGAAATCCAGTCCGAAATCCCATCCGAAATCCCGTCCGAAATCCCGTCCGAAATCCCGTCCAAAATCCCGTACGACATCCCGTACGAAATCCTGTACGAAATCCCGTACGAAATCAAAATCCCGTATGAAATCGAAATCCCGTACGAAATCCCATACGAAATCCCGTACAAAATCGAAATCCCGTACGAAATCCCATACGAAATCCCTTCCGAAATCTAAATCCCGTCCAAAATCTAAATCACGTCCGAAATCCCGTCCAAAAACCAGTACGAAATCTCTTCCGAAATCCCGTACGAAATCCTGTACGAAATCCAGTCCGAAATCCCGTACAAAATCGAAATCCCGTACGATATCCCGGACAAAATCGAAATTTCGAACGAAATCGAAATCCCGTACGAAATCCCGTACGAAATCCCGTACGAAATCCCATCCGAAATCCCGTCCGAAATCGCGTCCGAAATCCAGTCCGAAATCCCGTACGAAATCCAGTACGAAATCCCGTAAGAAATCCCGTACGAAATCCCGTCCGAAATCCCGTTCGAAATCCTGTACGAAATCCCGTACGAAATCCCATACGAAATCCCGTCCGAAATCCCGTCTGAAATCCCGTCCGAAATCCCGTACGAAATCCCGTCCGAAATCCCGTCCGAAATCCAGTCCGAAATCCTGTATGAAATCCCGTCCGAAATCCCGTACGAAATCCCATACGAAATCCCGTCCGAAATCCCTTCTGAAATCCCGTCCGAAATCCCGTACGAAATCCCGTCCGAAAACCCGTCCGAAATCCAGTCCAAAATCCCGTATGAAATCCCATACAAAATCCTGTACGAAATCCAGTCCGAAATCTCATCCGAAATCCCGTCCGAAATCCCATACGAAATCCCGTCCAAAATCCTGTACGACATCCCGTACGAAATCCTGTACGAAATCCAATCCGAAATCCCGTCCGAAATCCCGTCCAAAATCCTGTACGAAATCCCGTACGAAATCCTGTACGAAATCCAGTCCGAAATCCCATCCGAAATCCCGTCCGAAATCCCGTCCGAAATCCCGTCCAAAATCCCGTACGACATCCCGTACGAAATCCTGTACGAAATCCCGTACGAAATCAAAATCCCGTATGAAATCGAAATCCCGTACGAAATCCCGTACGAAATCCCGTACAAAATAGAAATCCCGTACAAAATCGAAATCCCGTACGAAATCCCATACGAAATCCCTTCCGAAATCTAAATCCCGTCCAAAATCTAAATCACGTCCGAAATCCCGTCCAAAAACCAGTACGAAATCTCTTCCGAAATCCCGTACGAAATCCTGTACGAAATCCAGTCCGAAATCCCGTACAAAATCGAAATCCCGTACGATATCCCGGACAAAATCGAAATTTCGTACGAAATCGAAATCCCGTACGAAATCCCGTACGAAATCCCGTACGAAATCCCATCCGAAATCCCGTCCGAAATCGCGTCCGAAATCCAGTCCGAAATCCCGTACGAAATCCAGTACGAAATCCCGTAAGAAATCCCGTACGAAATCCCGTCCGAAATCCCGTTCGAAATCCTGTACGAAATCCCGTACGAAATCCCATACGAAATCCCGTCCGAAATCCCGTCCGAAATCCCGTACGAAATCCCGTCCGAAATCCCGTCCGAAATCCAGTCCGAAATCCCGTACGAAATCCCGTCCAAAATCCTGTACGAAATCCCGTACGAAATCCTGTACGAAATCCAGTCCGAAATCTCATCCGAAATCCCGTCTGAAATCCCATACAAAATCCCGTCCAAAATCCTGTACGACATCCCGTACGAAATCCTGTACGAAATCCAATCCGAAATCCCGTCCGAAATCCCGTCCAAAATCCTGTACGAAATCCCGTACGAAATCCTGTACGAAATCCAGTCCGAAATCCCGTACAAAATCGAAATCCCGTACGATATCCCGGACAAAATCGAAATTTCGTACGAAATCGAAATCCCGTACGAAATCCCGTACGAAATCCCATCCGAAATCCCGTCCGAAATCGCGTCCGAAATCCAGTCCGAAATCCCGTACGAAATCCAGTACGAAATCCCGTAAGAAATCCCGTACGAAATCCCGTCCGAAATCCCGTTCGAAATCCTGCACGAAATCCCGTACGAAATCCCATACGAAATCCCGTCCGAAATCCCGTCTGAAATCCCGTCCGAAATCCCGTACGAAATCCCGTCCGAAATCCCGTCCGAAATCCAGTCCGAAATCTCGTACGAAATCCCATACAAAATCCTGTACGAAATCCAGTCCGAAATCCCATCCGAAATCCCGTCCGAAATCCCGTCCGAAATCCCGTCCAAAATCCCGTACGACATCCCGTACGAAATCCTGTACGAAATCCCGTACGAAATCAAAATCCCGTATGAAATCGAAATCCCGTACGAAATCAAGTACAAAATCGAAATCCCGTACGAAATCCCATACGAAATCCCTTCCGAAATCTAAATCCCGTCCAAAATCTAAATCACGTCCGAAATCCCGTCCAAAAACCAGTACGAAATCTCTTCCGAAATCCCGTACGAAATCCTGTACGAAATCCAGTCCGAAATCCCGTACAAAATCGAAATCCCGTACGATATCCCGGACAAAATCGAAATTTCGAACGAAATCGAAATCCCGTACGAAATCCCGTACGAAATCCCATACGAAATCCCATCCGAAATCCCGTAAGAAATCCCGTACGAAATCCCGTCCGAAATCCCGTTCGAAATCCTGTACGAAATCCCGTACGAAATCCCATACGAAATCCCGTCCGAAATCCCGTCTGAAATCCCGTCCGAAATCCCGTACGAAATCCCGTCCGAAATCCCGTCCGAAATCCAGTCCGAAATCCTGTATGAAATCCCGTCCGAAATCCCGTACGAAATCCCATACGAAATCCCGTCCGAAATCCCTTCTGAAATCCCGTCCGAAATCCCGTACGAAATCCCGTCCGAAAACCCGTCCGAAATCCAGTCCAAAATCCCGTATGAAATCCCATACAAAATCCTGTACGAAATCCAGTCCGAAATCTCATCCGAAAACCCGTCCGAAATCCCATACGAAATCCCGTCCAAAATCCTGTACGACATCCCGTACGAAATCCTGTACGAAATCCAATCCGAAATCCCGTCCGAAATCCCGTCCAAAATCCTGTACGAAATCCCGTACGAAATCCTGTACGAAATCCAGTCCGAAATCCCATCCGAAATCCCGTCCGAAATCCCGTCCGAAATCCCGTCCAAAATCCCGTACGACATCCCGTACGAAATCCTGTACGAAATCCCGTACGAAATCAAAATCCCGTATGAAATCGAAATCCCGTACGAAATCCCGTACGAAATCCCGTACAAAATAGAAATCCCGTACAAAATCGAAATCCCGTACGAAATCCCATACGAAATCCCTTCCGAAATCTAAATCCCGTCCAAAATCTAAATCACGTCCGAAATCCCGTCCAAAAACCAGTACGAAATCTCTTCCGAAATCCCGTACGAAATCCTGTACGAAATCCAGTCCGAAATCCCGTACAAAATCGAAATCCCATACGATATCCCGGACAAAATCGAAATTTCGTACGAAATCGAAATCCCGTACGAAATCCCGTACGAAATCCCGTACGAAATCCCATCCGAAATCCCGTCCGAAATCGCGTCCAAAATCCAGTCCGAAATCCCGTACGAAATCCAGTACGAAATCCCGTAAGAAATCCCGTAAGAAATCCCGTCCGAAATCCCGTTCGAAATCCTGTACGAAATCCCGTACGAAATCCTGTACGAAATCCAGTCCGAAATCTCATCCGAAATCCCGTCTGAAATCCCATACAAAATCCCGTCCAAAATCCTGTACGACATCCCGTACGAAATCCTGTACGAAATCCAATCCGAAATCCCGTCCGAAATCCCATCCAAAATCCTGTACGAAATCCCGTACGAAATCCTGTACGAAATCCAGTCCGAAATCCCGTACAAAATCGAAATCCCGTACGATATCCCGGACAAAATCGAAATTTCGTACGAAATCGAAATCCCGTACGAAATCCCGTACGAAATCCCGTACGAAATCCCGTCCGAAATCCCGTCCGAAATCCAGTCCGAAATCCTGTACGAAATCCCGTACGAAATCCCGTACGAAATCCCATACGAAATCCCATCCGAAATCCCTTCTGAAATCCCGTCCGAAATCTCGTACGAAATCCCATACGAAATCCCGTCCGAAATCCCGTCTGAAATCCCGTCCGAAATCCCGTACGAAATCCCGTCCGAAATCCCGTCCGAAATCCAGTCCGAAATCTCGTACGAAATCCCATACAAAATCCTGTACGAAATCCAGTCCGAAATCTCATCCGAAATCCCGTCTGAAATCCCATACGAAATCCCGTCCAAAATCCTGTACGAAATCCCGTACAAAATCCTGTACGAAATCCAGTCCGAAATCCCATCCGAAATCCCGTCCGAAATCCCGTCCGAAATCCCGTCCAAAATCCCGTACGACATCCCGTACGAAATCCTGTACGAAATCCCGTACGAAATCAAAATCCCGTATGAAATCGAAATCCCGTACGAAATCAAGTACAAAATCGAAATCCCGTACGAAATCCCATACGAAATCCCTTCCGAAATCTAAATCCCGTCCAAAATCTAAATCACGTCCGAAATCCCGTCCAAAAACCAGTACGAAATCTCTTCCGAAATCCCGTACGAAATCCTGTACGAAATCCAGTCCGAAATCCCGTACAAAATCGAAATCCCGTACGATATCCCGGACAAAATCGAAATTTCGAACGAAATCGAAATCCCGTACGAAATCCCGTACGAAATCCCGTACGAAATCCCATCCGAAATCCCGTAAGAAATCCCGTACGAAATCCCGTCCGAAATCCCGTTCGAAATCCTGTACGAAATCCCGTACGAAATCCCATACGAAATCCCGTCCGAAATCCCGTCTGAAATCCCGTCCGAAATCCCGTACGAAATCCCGTCCGAAATCCCGTCCGAAATCCAGTCCGAAATCCTGTATGAAATCCCGTCCGAAATCCCGTACGAAATCCCATACGAAATCCCGTCCGAAATCCCTTCTGAAATCCCGTCCGAAATCCCGTACGAAATCCCGTCCGAAAACCCGTCCGAAATCCAGTCCAAAATCCCGTATGAAATCCCATACAAAATCCTGTACGAAATCCAGTCCGAAATCTCATCCGAAAACCCGTCCGAAATCCCATACGAAATCCCGTCCAAAATCCTGTACGACATCCCGTACGAAATCCTGTACGAAATCCAATCCGAAATCCCGTCCGAAATCCCGTCCAAAATCCTGTACGAAATCCCGTACGAAATCCTGTACGAAATCCAGTCCGAAATCCCATCCGAAATCCCGTCCGAAATCCCGTCCGAAATCCCGTCCAAAATCCCGTACGACATCCCGTACGAAATCCTGTACGAAATCCCGTACGAAATCAAAATCCCGTATGAAATCGAAATCCCGTACGAAATCCCGTACGAAATCCCGTACAAAATAGAAATCCCGTACAAAATCGAAATCCCGTACGAAATCCCATACGAAATCCCTTCCGAAATCTAAATCCCGTCCAAAATCTAAATCACGTCCGAAATCCCGTCCAAAAACCAGTACGAAATCTCTTCCGAAATCCCGTACGAAATCCTGTACGAAATCCAGTCCGAAATCCCGTACAAAATCGAAATCCCATACGATATCCCGGACAAAATCGAAATTTCGTACGAAATCGAAATCCCGTACGAAATCCCGTACGAAATCCCGTACGAAATCCCATCCGAAATCCCGTCCGAAATCGCGTCCAAAATCCAGTCCGAAATCCCGTACGAAATCCAGTACGAAATCCCGTAAGAAATCCCGTAAGAAATCCCGTCCGAAATCCCGTTCGAAATCCTGTACGAAATCCCGTACGAAATCCCATACGAAATCCCGTCCGAAATCCCGTCCGAAATCCCGTACGAAATCCCGTCCGAAATCCCGTCCGAAATCCAGTCCGAAATCCCGTACGAAATCCCATACAAAATCCTGTACGAAATCCAGTCCGAAATCTCATCCGAAATCCCGTCTGAAATCCCATACAAAATCCCGTCCAAAATCCTGTACGACATCCCGTACGAAATCCTGTACGAAATCCAATCCGAAATCCCGTCCGAAATCCCGTCCAAAATCCTGTACGAAATCCCGTACGAAATCCTGTACGAAATCCAGTCCGAAATCCCGTACAAAATCGAAATCCCGTACGATATCCCGGACAAAATCGAAATTTCGTACGAAATCGAAATCCCGTACGAAATCCCGTACGAAATCCCATCCGAAATCCCGTCCGAAATCGCGTCCGAAATCCAGTCCGAAATCCCGTACGAAATCCAGTACGAAATCCCGTAAGAAATCCCGTACGAAATCCCGTCCGAAATCCCGTTCGAAATCCTGTACGAAATCCCGTACGAAATCCCATGCGAAATCCCGTCCGAAATCCCGTCTGAAATCCCGTCCGAAATCCCGTACGAAATCCCGTCCGAAATCCCGTCCGAAATCCAGTCCGAAATCCTGTATGAAATCCCGTACGAAATCCCGTACGAAATCCCATACGAAATCCCGTCCGAAATCCCGTCTGAAATCCCGTCCGAAATCCCGTACGAAATCCCGTCCGAAATCCCGTCCGAAATCCAGTCCGAAATCCCGTACGAAATCCCATACAAAATCCTGTACGAAATCCAGTCCGAAATCTCATCCGAAATCCCGTCTGAAATCCCATATGAAATCCCGTCCAAAATCCTGTACGAAATCCCGTACAAAATCCTGTACGAAATCCTGTCCGAAATCCCATCCGAAATCCCGTCCGAAATCCCGTCCGAAATCCCGTCCAAAATCCCGTACGACATCCCGTACGAAATCCTGTACGAAATCCCGTACGAAATCAAAATCCCGTATGAAATCGAAATCCCGTACGAAATCCCGTACGAAATCCCGTACGAAATCGAAATCCCGTACGAAATCCCATACGAAATCCCTTCCGAAATCTAAATCCCGTCCAAAATCTAAATCACGTCCGAAATCCCGTCCAAAAACCAGTACGAAATCTCTTCCGAAATCCCGTACGAAATCCTGTACGAAATCCAGTCCGAAATCCCGTACAAAATCGAAATCCCGTACGATATCCCGGACAAAATCGAAATTTCGAACGAAATCGAAATCCCGTACGAAATCCCGTACGAAATCCCGTACGAAATCCCATCCGAAATCCCGTAAGAAATCCCGTACGAAATCCCGTCCGAAATCCCGTTCGAAATCCTGTACGAAATCCCGTACGAAATCCCATACGAAATCCCGTCCGAAATCCCGTCTGAAATCCCGTCCGAAATCCCGTACGAAATCCCGTCCGAAATCCCGTCCGAAATCCAGTCCGAAATCCTGTATGAAATCCCGTCCGAAATCCCGTACGAAATCCCATACGAAATCCCGTCCGAAATCCCTTCTGAAATCCCGTCCGAAATCCCGTACGAAATCCCGTCCGAAAACCCGTCCGAAATCCAGTCCAAAATCCCGTATGAAATCCCATACAAAATCCTGTACGAAATCCAGTCCGAAATCTCATCCGAAAACCCGTCCGAAATCCCATACGAAATCCCGTCCAAAATCCTGTACGACATCCCGTACGAAATCCTGTACGAAATCCAATCCGAAATCCCGTCCGAAATCCCGTCCAAAATCCTGTACGAAATCCCGTACGAAATCCTGTACGAAATCCAGTCCGAAATCCCATCCGAAATCCCGTCCGAAATCCCGTCCGAAATCCCGTCCAAAATCCCGTACGACATCCCGTACGAAATCCTGTACGAAATCCCGTACGAAATCAAAATCCCGTATGAAATCGAAATCCCGTACGAAATCCCGTACGAAATCCCGTACAAAATAGAAATCCCGTACAAAATCGAAATCCCGTACGAAATCCCATACGAAATCCCTTCCGAAATCTAAATCCCGTCCAAAATCTAAATCACGTCCGAAATCCCGTCCAAAAACCAGTACGAAATCTCTTCCGAAATCCCGTACGAAATCCTGTACGAAATCCAGTCCGAAATCCCGTACAAAATCGAAATCCCATACGATATCCCGGACAAAATCGAAATTTCGTACGAAATCGAAATCCCGTACGAAATCCCGTACGAAATCCCGTACGAAATCCCATCCGAAATCCCGTCCGAAATCGCGTCCAAAATCCAGTCCGAAATCCCGTACGAAATCCAGTACGAAATCCCGTAAGAAATCCCGTAAGAAATCCCGTCCGAAATCCCGTTCGAAATCCTGTACGAAATCCCGTACGAAATCCCATACGAAATCCCGTCCGAAATCCCGTCCGAAATCCCGTACGAAATCCCGTCCGAAATCCCGTCCGAAATCCAGTCCGAAATCCCGTCCAAAATCCCGTACGACATCCCGTACGAAATCCTGTACGAAATCCCGTACGAAATCAAAATCCCGTATGAAATCGAAATCCCGTACGAAATCCCGTACGAAATCCCGTACGAAATCGAAATCCCGTACGAAATCCCATACGAAATCCCTTCCGAAATCTAAATCCCGTCCAAAATCTAAATCACGTCCGAAATCCCGTCCAAAAACCAGTACGAAATCTCTTCCGAAATCCCGTACGAAATCCTGTACGAAATCCAGTCCGAAATCCCGTACAAAATCAAAATCCCATACGATATCCCGGACAAAATCGAAATTTCGTACGAAATCGAAATCCCGTACGAAATCCCGTACGAAATCCCGTACGAAATCCCATCCGAAATCCCGTCCGAAATCGCGTCCAAAATCCAGTCCGAAATCCCGTACGAAATCCAGTACGAAATCCCGTAAGAAATCCCGTAAGAAATCCCGTCCGAAATCCCGTTCGAAATCCTGTACGAAATCCCGTACGAAATCCCATACGAAATCCCGTCCGAAATCCCGTCCGAAATCCCGTACGAAATCCCGTCCGAAATCCCGTCCGAAATCCAGTCCGAAATCCCGTACGAAATCCCATACAAAATCCTGTACGAAATCCAGTCCGAAATCTCATCCGAAATCCCGTCTGAAATCCCATACAAAATCCCGTCCAAAATCCTGTACGACATCCCGTACGAAATCCTGTACGAAATCCAATCCGAAATCCCGTCCGAAATCCCGTCCAAAATCCTGTACGAAATCCCGTACGAAATCCTGTACGAAATCCAGTCCGAAATCCCGTACAAAATCGAAATCCCGTACGATATCCCGGACAAAATCGAAATTTCGTACGAAATCGAAATCCCGTACGAAATCCCGTACGAAATCCCATCCGAAATCCCGTCCGAAATCGCGTCCGAAATCCAGTCCGAAATCCCGTACGAAATCCAGTACGAAATCCCGTAAGAAATCCCGTACGAAATCCCGTCCGAAATCCCGTTCGAAATCCTGTACGAAATCCCGTACGAAATCCCATGCGAAATCCCGTCCGAAATCCCGTCTGAAATCCCGTCCGAAATCCCGTACGAAATCCCGTCCGAAATCCCGTCCGAAATCCAGTCCGAAATCCTGTATGAAATCCCGTACGAAATCCCGTACGAAATCCCATACGAAATCCCGTCCGAAATCCCGTCTGAAATCCCGTCCGAAATCCCGTACGAAATCCCGTCCGAAATCCCGTCCGAAATCCAGTCCGAAATCCCGTACGAAATCCCATACAAAATCCTGTACGAAATCCAGTCCGAAATCTCATCCGAAATCCCGTCTGAAATCCCATATGAAATCCCGTCCAAAATCCTGTACGAAATCCCGTACAAAATCCTGTACGAAATCCTGTCCGAAATCCCATCCGAAATCCCGTCCGAAATCCCGTCCGAAATCCCGTCCAAAATCCCGTACGACATCCCGTACGAAATCCTGTACGAAATCCCGTACGAAATCAAAATCCCGTATGAAATCGAAATCCCGTACGAAATCCCGTACGAAATCCCGTACGAAATCGAAATCCCGTACGAAATCCCATACGAAATCCCTTCCGAAATCTAAATCCCGTCCAAATCTAAATCACGTCCGAAATCCCGTCCAAAAACCAGTACGAAATCTCTTCCGAAATCCCGTACGAAATCCTGTACGAAATCCAGTCCGAATCCCGTACAAAATCGAAATCCCGTACGATATCCCGGACAAAATCGAAATTTCGAACGAAATCGAAATCCCGTACGAAATCCCGTACGAAATCCCGTACGAAATCCCATCCGAAATCCCGTAAGAAATCCCGTACGAAATCCCGTCCGAAATCCCGTTCGAAATCCTGTACGAAATCCCGTACGAAATCCCATACGAAATCCCGTCCGAAATCCCGTCTGAAATCCCGTCCGAAATCCCGTACGAAATCCCGTCCGAAATCCCGTCCGAAATCCAGTCCGAAATCCTGTATGAAATCCCGTCCGAAATCCCGTACGAAATCCCATACGAAATCCCGTCCGAAATCCCTTCTGAAATCCCGTCCGGTATCCCGTACGAAATCCCGTCCGAAAACCCGTCCGAAATCCAGTCCAAAATCCCGTATGAAATCCCATACAAAATCCTGTACGAAATCCAGTCCGAAATCTCATCCGAAAACCCGTCCGAAATCCCATACGAAATCCCGTCCAAAATCCTGTACGACATCCCGTACGAAATCCTGTACGAAATCCAATCCGAAATCCCCGTCCGAAATCCCGTCCAAAATCCTGTACGAAATCCCGTACGAAATCCTGTACGAAATCCAGTCCGAAATCCCATCCGAAATCCCGTCCGAAATCCCGTCCGAAATCCCGTCCAAAATCCCGTACGACATCCCGTACGAAATCCTGTACGAAATCCCGTACGAAATCAAAATCCCGTATGAAATCGAAAATCCCGTACGAATCCCGTACGAAATCCCGTACAAATAGAAATCCCGTACAAATCGAAATCCCGTACGAAATCCCATACGAAATCCCTTCCGAAATCTAAATCCCGTACAAAATCTAAATCACGTCCGAAATCCCGTCCAAAACCAGTACGAAATCTCTTCCGAAATCCCGTACGAAATCCTGTACGAAATCCAGTCCGAAATCCCGTACAAAATCGCAATCCCATACGATATCCCGGACAAAATCGAAATTTCGTACGAAATCGAAATCCCGTACGAAATCCCGTACGAAATCCCGTACGAAATCCCATCCGAAATCCCGTCCGAATCGCGTCCAAATCCAGTCCGAAATCCCGTACGAAATCCAGTACGAAATCCAGTAAGAAATCCCGTAAGAAATCCCGTCCGAAATCCCGTTCGAAATCCTGTACGAAATCCCGTACGAAATCCCATACGAAATCCCGTCCGAAATCCCGTCCGAAATCCCGTACGAAATCCCGTCCGAAATCCCGTCCGAAAATCCAGTCCGAAATCCCGTACGAAATCCCATACAAAATCTGTACGAAATCCAGTCCGAAATCTCATCCGAAATCCCGTCTGAATCCCATACAAAATCCCGTCCAATAATCCTGTTCCGAATACCGTACGAAATCCTGTACGAAATCCAATCCGAAAATCCCGTCCGAATCCCGTCCCAAAATCCTGTACGAAATCCCGTACGAAATCCTGTACGAAATCAGTACGAAATCCCGTAAAAATCGAAATCTCCGTACGACTATCCCGGAACAAATTCGAAAATTAGTACGAAATCGAAATCCCGTACGAAATCCCGTACGAATCCCATCCGAAATCCCGTCCGAAATCGCGTCCGAAATCCCGTCGAAATCCCGTACGAAATCCAGTACGAATCCGTAGAAATCCCCGTACGAAATCCCGTCCGAAATCCGTTCGAAATCCTGTACGAAATCCCGTACAAAATCCCATGCGAAATCCCGTCCGAAATCCCGTCTGAAATCCCGTCCGAAATCCCGTACGAAATCCCGTCCGAAATCCCGTCCGAAATCCAGTCCGAAATCCTGTATGAAATCCCGTACGAAATCCCGTACGAAATCCCATACGAAATCCCGTCCGAAATCCCGTCTGAAATCCCGTCCGAAATCCCGTACGAAATCCCGTCCGAAATCCCGTCCGAAATCCAGTCCGAAATCCCGTACGAAATCCCATACAAAATCCTGTACGAAATCCAGTCCGAAATTCATCCGAAATCCCGTCTGAAATCCCATATGAAATCCCGTCCAAAATCCTGTACGAAATCCCGTACAAAATCCTGTACGAAATCCTGTCCGAAATCCCATCCGAAATCCCGTCCGAAATCCCGTCCGAAATCCGTCCAAAATCCCGTACGACATCCCGTACGAAATCCTGTACGAAATCCCGTACGAAATCAAAATCCCGTATGAAATCGAAATCCCGTACGAAATCCCGTACGAAATCCCGTACGAAATCGAAATTCCCGTACGAAATCCCATACGAAATCCCTTCCGAAATCCTAAAATCCCGTCCAAAATCTAATCACGAACTGTCGAAATCCCGTCCAAAAAGAACGAGGACGTACGAAATCCGTCCGAAATCCCGTACGAAATCC
>NW_026891936.1:0-64956 GCF_015708825.2 Lethenteron reissneri
TACGAAATCCTGTACGAAATCCAATCCGAAATCCCGTCCGAAATCCCGTCCAAATCCTGTACGAAATCCCGTACAAATCCTGTACGAAATCCAGTCCGAAATCCCATCCGAAATCCCGTCCGAAATCCCGTCCGAAATCCCGTCCAAAATCCCGTACGACATCCGTACGAAATCCTGTACGAAATCCCGTACGAAATCAAAATCCCGTATGAAATCGAAATCCCGTCTGAAATCCCGTACGAAATCCCGTCCAAAATCCCGTACGACATCCCGTACGAAATCCTGTACGAAATCCCGTACGAAATCAAATCCCGTAGGAAATCGAAATCCCGTCGGAAATCCCGTACAAAATCGAAATCCCGTACGATATCCCAGACAAAATCGAAATTTCGTACGAAATCGAAATCCCGTACGAAATCCCGTACGAAATCCGTACGAAATCCCATCCGAAATCCCGTCCGAAATCGCGTCCGAATCCAGTCCGAAATCCCGTACGAAATCCAGTACGAAATCCCGTAAGAAATCCCGTACGAAATCCCGTATGAAATCCGTCCGAAATCCCGTCCAAAATCCCGTACGACATCCCGTACGAAATCCTGTACGAAATCCCGTACGAAATCAAAATCCCGTATGAAATCGAAATCCCGTCGGAAATCCCGTAAGAAATCCCTCCAAAATCCCGTACGACATCCCGTACGAAATCCTGTACGAAATCCCGTACGAAATCAAAATCCCGTAGGAAATCGAAATCCCGTCGGAAATCCCGTCAAAATCCCGTACGAAATAGAAATCCCTTACAAAATCCTGTACGAAATCGAAATCCCGTACGAAATCCCTAGGAAATCGAAATCCCATACGAAATCCCGTACGAAATCCCGTCTGAAATCGAAATCCCGTCCGAATCCTGTACGAAATCGAAATCCCTTACAAATCCCGTTCATCCCGTACGAAATAGAAATCCCGTACGAAATCCCTACGAATCGAAATCCCGTTCGAAATCCCGTACGAAATCGAAATCCCTACGAAATCCCGTCCGAAATCGAAATTCTGTCCGAAATCCCGTTCGAAATCCCGTCCGAAATCCCGTCCGAAATCCCGTACGAAATCCAGTACGAAATCCCGTACGAATCCCATACGAAATCCCGTCCGAAATCCCGTCTGAAATCCCGTCCGAAATCCCATCCGAAATCCAGTCCGAAATCCCGTACGAAATCCCATACAAAATCCTGTACGAAATCCAGTCCGAAATCTCATCCGAAATCCCGTCCGAAATCCCAACGAAATCCCGTACAAAATCCTGTACGACATCCCGTACGAAATCCTGTACGAAATCCAATCCGAAATCCCGTCCGAAATCCCGTCCAAAATCCTGTACGAATCCGTACGAAATCCTGTACGAAATCCAGTCCGAAATCCCATCCGAAATCCCGTCCGAAATCCCGTCCGAAATCCCGTCCAAAATCCCGTACGACATCCCGTACGAAATCCTGTACGAAATCGAAATCCCGTATGAAATCGAAATCCCGTACGAAATCCCGTACGAAATCCCGTACGAAATCGAAATCCCGTTCGAAATCCCATACGAAATCCCTTCCGAAATCTAAATCCCGTCCGATATCTAAATCCCGTCCGAAATCCCGTCCAAAAACCAGTCCGAAATCTCTTCCGAAATCCCGTACGAATCCTGTACGAAATCCAGTCCGAAATCCCGTACAAAATCGAAATCCCGTACGATATCCCGGACGAAATCGAAATTTCGTACGAAATCGAAATCCCGTACGAAATCCCGTACGAAATCCCGTACGAAATCCCATCCGAAATCCCGTCCGAATCGCGTCTGAAATCCAGTCCGAAATCCCTACGAAATCCAGTACGAAATCCCGTAAGAAATCCCGTACGAAATCCCGTCCGAAATCCCGTCCAAAATCCTGTACGAAATCCCGTACGAAATCCCGTACGAAATCCCATACGAAATCCCGTCCGAAATCCCGTCTGAAATCCCGTCCGAAATCCCGTACGAAATCCCGTCCGAAATCCCTCCGAAATCCAGTCCGAAATCCCGTACGAAATCCCATACAAAATCCTGTACGAAATCCAGTCCGAAATCTCATCCGAAATCCCGTCCGAAATCCCATACGAAATCCCGTCCAAAATCCTGTACGACATCCCGTATGAAATCCTGTACGAAATCCAATCCGAAATCCCGTCCGAAATCCCGTCCAAAATCCTGTACGAAATCCCGTACAAATCCTGTACGAAATCCAGTCCGAAATCCCATCCGAAATCCCGTCCGAAATCCCGTCCGAAATCCCGTCCAAAATCCCGTACGACATCCCGTACGAAATCCTGTACGAAATCCCGTACGAAATCAAATCCCGTATGAAATCGAAATCCCGTACGAAATCCCGTACGAAATCCCGTACGAAATCGAAATCCCGTACGAAATCCCATATGAAATCCCTTCCGAAATCTAAATCCCGTCCAAAATCTAAATCACGTCCGAAATCCCGTCCAAAAACAGTCCGAAATCCCTTCCGAAATCCCGTACGAAATCCTGTACGAAATCCAGTCCGAAATCCCGTACAAAATCGTAATCCCGTACGAAATCCCGTATGAAATCGAAATCCCGTATGAAATCGAAATCCCGTTGAAATCCCGTACGAAATCCCGTGTGAAATCGAATCCCGTACGAAATCCCATACGAAATCCCTTCTGAATCTAAATCCCATCCGAAATCCCGTCCAAAAACCAGTCCGAAATCCCTTCTGACATCCCGTACGAATCCTGTACGAAATCCAGTCCGAAATCCTGTACAAAATCGAAATCCCGTACAATATCCCGGACGAAATCGAAATTTCGTACGAAATCGAAATCCCGTACGAAATCCCGTACGAAATCCCATCCGAAATCCCTCCGAAATCGTGTCCGAAATCCAGTCCGAAATCCCGTACGAAATCCAGTACGAAATCCCGTGAGAAATCCCGTACGAAATCCCATCCGAAATCCCGTCCGAAATCCTGTACGAAATCCCGTACGAAATCCCGTACGAAATCCCATACGAAATCCCGTCCGAAATCCCGTCTGAAATCCCGTCTGAAATCCTGTACGAAATCCCGTCCGAAATCCGGTCCAAAATCCAGTCCAAATCCCGTACGAAATCCCATACAAATCTTGTACGAAATCCAGTCCGAAATCTCATCCGAAATCCCGTCCGAAATCCCGTCCGAAATCCCGTCCAAATCCTGTACGACATCCCATCCGAAATCCTGTACGAATCCCGTACGAAATCCCGTATGAAATCCCATACGAAATCCCGTCCGAAATCCCGTCTGAAATCCCGTCTGAAATCCCGTACGAAATCCCGTCCGAAATCCCGTCCGAAATCCATCCGAAATCCCGTACGAAATCCCATACAAAATCCTGTACGAAATCCAGTCCGAAATCCCATCCGAAATCCGTCCAAAATCCTGTACAAATCCGTACGAAATCCTGTACGAAATCCAGTCCGAAACCATCCGAAATCCCGTCCGAAATCCCGTCCAAAATCCCGTACGACAGCCCTACGAATCCTGACGAAATCCCGTACGAAACTCGAAATCCCGTACGAAATCCCGAACGAAATCCCGTACGAAATCGAAATCCCGTACGAAATCCCATACTAAATCCCTTCTGAAATCTAAATCCCGTCCGATGTCTAAATCACGTCCGAATCCCGTCCAAAAACCAGTCCAAAATCTTCCGAAATCACCGTACGAAATCCTGTACGAAATCCAGTCCGAAATCCCGTACAAAATCGAAATCCCCGTACGTATCCCGGACGAAAATCGAAATTTCGTACGAAATCGAAATCCCGTACGAAATACCGTACGAAATCCCGTACGAAATCCCATCCGAAATCCCGTCCAAAATCCTGTACGAATCCCGTACGAAATCCTGTACGAAATCCAGTCCGAAATCCCTCCGAAATTCCCGTCCGAAATCCCGTCCGAAATCCCGTCCAAAATCCCGTACGACATCCCGTACGAAATCCTGTACGAAATCCCGTACGAAATCAAAATCCCGTATGAAATCGAAATCCCGTACGAAATCCCGTACGAAATCCCCGTACGAAATCGAAATCCCGTACGAAATCCCATACGAAATCCCTTCCGAAATCTAAATCCCGTCCGATATCTAATCCCGTCCGAAATCCCGTCCAAAAACCAGTCCGAAATCTCTTCCGAAATCCCGTACGAAATCCTGTACGAATCCAGTCCGAAATCCGTACAAAATCGAAATCCCCTACGATATCCCGGACGAAATCGAAATTTCGTACGAAATCGAAATCCCGTACGAAATCCCGTACGAAATCCCGTACGAAATCCCATCTCGAAATCCCGTCCGAAATCGCGTCCGAAATCCAGTCCGAATCCGTACGAAATCCAGTACGAAATCCCGTGAGAAATCCCGTACGAAATCCCGTCCGAAATCCCGTCCAAAATCCTGTAACCGAAATCCCGTACGAATCCCGTACAAATCCCATACGAAATCCTGTCCGAAATCCCGTCTGAAATCCCGTCCGAAATCCCGTACGAAATCCCGTCCGAAATCCCGTCCGAAATCCAGTCCGAAAATCCCGTACGAATCCCATACAAAATCCTGTACAAAATCCAGTCCGAAATCTCATCCGAAATCCCGTCCGAAATCCCATACGAAATCCCGTCCAAAATCCTGTACGACATCCCGTATGAAATCCTGTACGAAATCCAATCCGAAATCCCGTCCGAAATCCCGTCCAAAATCCTGTACGAAATCCCGTACGAAATCCTGTACGAAATCCAGTCCGAAATCCCATCCGAAATCCCGTCCGAAATCCCGTACGACATCCCGTACGAAATCCTGTACGAAATCCCGTACGAAATCAAAATCCCGTATGAAATCGAAATCCCGTACGAAATCCCGTACGAAATCCCGTACGAAATCGAAATCCCGTACGAAATCCCATACGAAATCCCTTCCGAAATCTAAATCCCGTCCAAAATCTAAATCACGTCCGAAATCCCATCCAAAAACCAGTCCGAAATCCCTTCCGAAATCCCGTACGAAATCCTGTACGAAATCCAGTCCGAAATCCCGTGCAAAATCGTAATCCCGTACGAAATCCCGTACGAAATCGAAATCCCGTATGAAATCGAAATCCCGTTTGAAATCCCGTACGAAATCCCGTATGAAATCGAAATCCCGTACGAAATCCCATACGAAATCCCTTCCGAAATCTAATCCCGTCCGAAATCCCGTCCAAAAACCAGTCCGAAATCCCTTCCGACATCCCGTACGAAATCCTGTACGAAATCCAGTCCGAAATCCTGTACAAAATCGAAATCCCGTACGATATCCCGGACGAAATCGAAATTTCGTACGAAATCGAAATACCGTACGAAATCCCGTACGAAATCCCATCCGAAATCCCGTCCGAAATCGTGTCCGAAATCCAGTCCGAAATCCCGTACGAAATCCAGTACGAAATCCCGTGAGAAATCCCGTACGAAATCCCGTCCGAAATCCCGTCCGAAATCCTGTACGAAATCCCGTACGAAATCCCGTACGAAATCCCATACGAAATCCCGTCCGAATCCCATCTGAAATCCCGTCTGAAATCCTGTACAAAATCCGTCCGAAATCCGGTCCGAAATCCAGTCCGAAATCCCGTACGAAATCCCATACAAAATCCTGTACGAAATCCAGTCCGAAATCTCATCCGAAATCCCGTCCGAAATCCCGTCCGAAATCCCGTCCAAAATCCTGTACGACATCCCGTCCGAAATCCTGTACGAAATCCCGTACGAAATCCCGTATGAAATCCCATACGAAATCCCGTCCGAAATCCCGTCTGAAATCCCGTCTGAAATCCCGTACGAAATCCCGTCTGAAATCCCGTCCGAAATCCAGTCCGAAATCCCGTACGAAATCCCATACAAAATCCTGTACGAAATCCAGTCCGAAATCCTATCCGAAATCCCGTCCAAAATCCTGTACGAAATCCCGTACGAAATCCTGTACGAAATCCAGTCCAAAATCCCGTACGACATCCCGTACGAAATCCTGTACGAAATCCCGTACGAAATCGAAATCCCGTACGAAATCCCGTACGAAATCCCGTACGAAATCGAAATCCCGTACGAAATCCCGTACGAAATCAAAATCCCGTATGAATCGAAATCCCGTCGGAAATCCCGTAAGAAATCCCGTCCAAAATCCCGTACGACATCCCGTACGAAATCCTGTACGAAATCCCGTACGAAATCAAAATCCCGTAGGAAATCGAAATCCCGTCGGAAATCCCGTCAGAAATCCCGTACGAAATAGAAATCCCTTACAAAATCCTGTACGAAATCGAAATCCCGTACGAAATCCCGTAGGAAATCGAAATCCCATACGAAATCCCGTACGAAATCCCGTCTGAAATCGAAATCCCGTCCGAAATCCTGTACGAAATCGAAATCCCTTACAAAATCCCGTTCGACATCCCGTACGAAATAGAAATCCCGTACGAAATCCCGTACGAAATCGAAATCCCGTTCGAAATCCCGTACGAAATCGAAATCCCGTACGAAATCCCGTCCGAAATCGAAATTCTGTCCGAAATCCCGTTCGAAATCCCGTCCGAAATCCCGTCCGAAATTCCGTACGAAATCCAGTACGAAATTCCGTACGAAATCCCATACGAAATCCCGTCCGAAATCCCGTCTGAAATCCCGTCCGAAATCCCATCCGAAATCCAGTCCGAAATCCCGTACGAAATCCCATACAAAATCCTGTACGAAATCCAGTCCGAAATCTCATCCGAAATCCCGTCCGAAATCCCATACGAAATCCCGTACAAAATCCTGTACGACATCCCGTACGAAATCCTGTACGAAATCCAATCCGAAATCCCGTCCGAAATCCCGTCCAAAATCCTGTACGAAATCCCGTACGAAATCCTGTACGAAATCCAGTCCGAAATCCCATCCGAAATCCCGTCCGAAATCCCGTCCGAAATCCCGTCCAAAATCCCGTACGACATCCCGTACGAAATCCTGTACGAAATCCCGTACGAAATCAAATCCCGTAGGAAATCGAAATCCCGTCGGAAATCCCGTCAGAAATCCCGTACGAAATAGAAATCCCTTACAAAATCCTGTACGAAATCGAAATCCCGTACGAATCCCAGTAGGAAATCGAAATCCCATACGAAATCCCGTACGAAATCCCGTCTGAAATCGAAATCCCGTCCGAAATCCTGTACGAAATCGAAATCCCTTACAAAATCCCGTTCGACATCCCGTACGAAATAGAAATCCCGTACGAAATCCCGTCCGAAATCGAAATTCTGTCCGAAATCCCGTTCGAAATCCCGTCCGAAATCCCGTCCGAAATCCCGTACGAAATCCAGTACGAAATCCCGTACGAAATCCCATACGAAATCCCGTCCGAAATCCCGTCTGAAATCCCGTCCGAAATCCCATCCGAAATCCAGTCCGAAATCCCGTACGAAATCCCATACAAAATCCTGTACGAAATCCAGTCCGAAATCTCATCCGAAATCCCGTCCGAAATCCCATACGAAATCCCGTACAAAATCCTGTACGACATCCCGTACGAAATCCTGTACGAAATCCAATCCGAAATCCCGTCCGAAATCCCGTCCAAAATCCTGTACGAAATCCCGTACGAAATCCTGTACGAAATCCAGTCCGAAATCCCATCCGAAATCCCGTCCGAAATCCCGTCCGAAATCCCGTCCAAAATCCCGTACGACATCCCGTACGAAATCCTGTACGAAATCGAAATCCCGTATGAAATCGAAATCCCGTACGAAATCCCGTACGAAATCCCGTACGAAATCGAAATCCCGTTCGAAATCCCATACGAAATCCCTTCCGAAATCTAAATCCCGTCCGATATCTAAATCCCGTCCGAAATCCCGTCCAAAAACCAGTCCGAAATCTCTTCCGAAATCCCGTACGAAATCCTGTACGAAATCCAGTCCGAAATCCCGTACAAAATCGAAATCCCGTACGATATCCCGGACGAAATCGAAATTTCGTACGAAATCGAAATCCCGTACGAAATCCCGTACGAAATCCCGTACGAAATCCCATCCGAAATCCCGTCCGAAATCGCGTCCGAAATCCAGTCCGAAATCCCGTACGAAATCCAGTACGAAATCCCGTAAGAAATCCCGTACGAAATCCCGTCCGAAATCCCGTCCAAAATCCTGTACGAAATCCCGTACGAAATCCCGTACGAAATCCCATACGAAATCCCGTCCGAAATCCCGTCTGAAATCCCGTCCGAAATCCCGTACGAAATCCCGTCCGAAATCCCGTCCGAAATCCAGTCCGAAATCCCGTACGAAATCCCATACAAAATCCTGTACGAAATCCAGTCCGAAATCTCATCCGAAATCCCGTCCGAAATCCCATACGAAATCCCGTCCAAAATCCTGTACGACATCCCGTATGAAATCCTGTACGAAATCCAATCCGAAATCCCGTCCGAAATCCCGTCCAAAATCCTGTACGAAATCCCGTACAAAATCCTGTACGAAATCCAGTCCGAAATCCCATCCGAAATCCCGTCCGAAATCCCGTCCGAAATCCCGTCCAAAATCCCGTACGACATCCCGTACGAAATCCTGTACGAAATCTGCGTACGAAATCAAAATCCCGTATGAAATCGAAATCCCGTACGAAATCCCGTACGAAATCCCGTACGAAATCGAAATCCCGTACGAAATCCCATATGAAATCCCTTCCGAAATCTAAATCCCGTCCAAAATCTAAATCACGTCCGAAATCCCGTCCAAAAACCAGTCCGAAATCCCTTCCGAAATCCCGTACGAAATCCTGTACGAAATCCAGTCCGAAATCCCGTACAAAATCGTAATCCCGTACGAAATCCCGTACGAAATCGAAATCCCGTATGAAATCGAAATCCCGTTTGAAATCCCGTACGAAATCCCGTGTGAAATCGAAATCCCGTACGAAATCCCATACGAAATCCCTTCTGAAATCTAAATCCCGTCCGAAATCCCGTCCAAAAACCAGTCCGAAATCCCTTCTGACATCCCGTACGAAATCCTGTACGAAATCCAGTCCGAAATCCTGTACAAAATCGAAATCCCGTACAATATCCCGGACGAAATCGAAATTTCGTACGAAATCGAAATCCCGTACGAAATCCTGTACGAAATCCCATCCGAAATCCCGTCCGAAATCGTGTCCGAAATCCAGTCCGAAATCCCGTACGAAATCCAGTACGAAATCCCGTGAGAAATCCCGTACGAAATCCCGTCCGAAATCCCGTCCGAAATCCTGTACGAAATCCCGTACGAAATCCCGTACGAAATCCCATACGAAATCCCGTCCGAAATCCGGTCCAAAATCCAGTCCGAAATCCCATACGAAATCCCATACAAAATCTTGTACGAAATCCAGTCCGAAATCTCATCCGAAATCCCGTCCGAAATCCCGTCCGAAATCCCGTCCAAAATCCTGTACGACATCCCGTCCGAAATCCTGTACGAATCCCGTACGAAATCCCGTATGAAATCCCATACGAAATCCCGTCCGAAATCCCGTCTGAAATCCCGTCTGAAATCCCGTACGAAATCCCGTCCGAAATCCCGTCCGAAATCCAGTCCGAAATCCCGTACGAAATCCCATACAAAATCCTGTACGAAATCCAGTCCGAAATCCCATCCGAAATCCCGTCCAAAATCCTGTACGAAATCCCGTACGAAATCCTGTACGAAATCCAGTCCGAAATCCCATCCGAAATCCCGTCCGAAATCCCGTCCAAAATCCCGTACGACATCCCGTACGAAATCCTGTACGAAATCCCGTACGAAATCGAAATCCCGTACGAAATCCCGAACGAAATCCCGTACGAAATCGAAATCCCGTACGAAATCCCATACGAAATCCCTTCTGAAATCTAAATCCCGTCCGATATCTAAATCACGTCCGAAATCCCGTCCAAAAACCAGTCCAAAATCTCTTCCGAAATCCCGTACGAAATCCTGTACGAAATCCAGTCCGAAATCCCGTACAAAATCGAAATCCCGTACGATATCCCGGACGAAATCGAAATTTCGTACGAAATCGAAATCCCGTACGAAATCCCGTACGAAATCCCGTACGAAATCCCATCCGAAATCCCGTCCAAAATCCTGTACGAAATCCCGTACGAAATCCTGTACGAAATCCAGTCCGAAATCCCATCCGAAATCCCGTCCGAAATCCCGTCCGAAATCCCGTCCAAAATCCCGTACGACATCCCGTACGAAATCCTGTACGAAATCCCGTACGAAATCAAAATCCCGTATGAAATCGAAATCCCGTACGAAATCCCGTACGAAATCCCGTACGAAATCGAAATCCCGTACGAAATCCCATACGAAATCCCTTCCGAAATCTAAATCCCGTCCGATATCTAAATCCCGTCCGAAATCCCGTCCAAAAACCAGTCCGAAATCTCTTCCGAAATCCCGTACGAAATCCTGTACGAAATCCAGTCCGAAATCCCGTACAAAATCGAAATCCCCTACGATATCCCGGACGAAATCGAAATTTCGTACGAAATCGAAATCCCGTACGAAATCCCGTACGAAATCCCGTACGAAATCCCATCCGAAATCCCGTCCGAAATCGCTTCCGAAATCCAGTCCGAAATCCCGTACGAAATCCAGTACGAAATCCCGTGAGAAATCCCGTACGAAATCCCGTCCGAAATCCCGTCCAAAATCCTGTACGAAATCCCGTACGAAATCCCGTACGAAATCCCATACGAAATCCCGTCCGAAATCCCGTCTGAAATCCCGTCCGAAATCCCGTACGAAATCCCGTCCGAAATCCCGTCCGAAATCCAGTCCGAAATCCCGTACGAAATCCCATACAAAATCCTGTACGAAATCCAGTCCGAAATCTCATCCGAAATCCCGTCCGAAATCCCATACGAAATCCCGTCCAAAATCCTGTACGACATCCCGTATGAAATCCTGTACGAAATCCAATCCGAAATCCCGTCCGAAATCCCGTCCAAAATCCTGTACGAAATCCCGTACGAAATCCTGTACGAAATCCAGTCCGAAATCCCATCCGAAATCCCGTCCGAAATCCCGTCCGAAATCCCGTTCAAAATCCCGTACGACATCCCGTACGAAATCCTGTACGAAATCCCGTACGAAATCAAAATCCCGTATGAAATCGAAATCCCGTACGAAATCCCGTACGAAATCCCGTACGAAATCGAAATCCCGTACGAAATCCCATACGAAATCCCTTCCGAAATCTAAATCCCGTCCAAAATCTAAATCACGTCCGAAATCCCATCCAAAAACCAGTCCGAAATCCCTTCCGAAATCCCGTACGAAATCCTGTACGAAATACAGTCCGAAATCCCGTACAAAATCGTAATCCCGTACGAAATCCCGTACGAAATCGAAATCCCGTATGAAATCGAAATCCCGTTTGAAATCCCGTACGAAATCCCGTATGAAATCGAAATCCCGTACGAAATCCCATACGAAATCCCTTCCGAAATCTAAATCCCGTCCGAAATCCCGTCCAAAAACCAGTCCGAAATCCCTTCCGACATCCCGTACGAAATCCTGTACGAAATCCAGTCCGAAATCCTGTACAAAATCGAAATCCCGTACGATATCCCGGACGAAATCGAAATTTCGTACGAAATCGAAATACCGTACGAAATCCCGTACGAAATCCCATCCGAAATCCCGTCCGAAATCGTGTCCGAAATCCAGTCCGAAATCCCGTACGAAATCCAGTACGAAATCCCGTGAGAAATCCCGTACGAAATCCCGTCCGAAATCCCGTCCGAAATCCTGTACGAAATCCCGTACGAAATCCCGTACGAAATCCCATACGAAATCCCGTCCGAAATCCCGTCTGAAATCCCGTCTGAAATCCTGTACAAAATCCCGTCCGAAATCCGGTCCGAAATCCAGTCCGAAATCCCGTACGAAATCCCATACAAAATCCTGTACGAAATCCAGTCCGAAATCTCATCCGAAATCCCGTCCGAAATCCCGTCCGAAATCCCGTCCAAAATCCTGTACGACATCCCGTCCGAAATCCTGTACGAAATCCCGTACGAAATCCCGTATGAAATCCCATACGAAATCCCGTCCGAAATCCCGTCTGAAATCCCGTCTGAAATCCCGTACGAAATCCCGTCTGAAATCCCGTCCGAAATCCAGTCCGAAATCCCGTACGAAATCCCGTCCAAAATCCTGTACGAAATCCCGTACAAAATCCTGTACGAAATCCAGTCCGAAATCCCATCCGAAATCCCGTCCGAAATCCCGTCCGAAATCCCGTCCAAAATCCCGTACGACATCCCGTACGAAATCCTGTACGAAATCGCGTACGAAATCAAAATCCCGTATGAAATCGAAATCCCGTACGAAATCCCGTACGAAATCCCGTACGAAATCGAAATCCCGTACGAAATCCCATATGAAATCCCTTCCGAAATCTAAATCCCGTCCAAAATCTAAATCACGTCCGAAATCCCGTCCAAAAACCAGTCCGAAATCCCTTCCGAAATCCCGTACGAAATCCTGTACGAAATCCAGTCCGAAATCCCGTACAAAATCGTAATCCCGTACGAAATCCCGTACGAAATCGAAATCCCGTATGAAATCGAAATCCCGTTTGAAATCCCGTACGAAATCCCGTGTGAAATCGAAATCCCGTACGAAATCCCATACGAAATCCCTTCTGAAATCTAAATCCCGTCCGAAATCCCGTCCAAAAACCAGTCCGAAATCCCTTCTGACATCCCGTACGAAATCCTGTACGAAATCCAGTCCGAAATCCTGTACAAAATCGAAATCCCGTACAATATCCCGGACGAAATCGAAATTTCGTACGAAATCGAAATCCCGTACGAAATCCTGTACGAAATCCCATCCGAAATCCCGTCCGAAATCGTGTCCGAAATCCAGTCCGAAATCCCGTACGAAATCCAGTACGAAATCCCGTGAGAAATCCCGTACGAAATCCCGTCCGAAATCCCGTCCGAAATCCTGTACGAAATCCCGTACGAAATCCCGTACGAAATCCCATACGAAATCCCGTCCGAAATCCCGTCTGAAATCCCGTCTGAAATCCTGTACGAAATCCCGTCCGAAATCCGGTCCAAAATCCAGTCCGAAATCCCGTACGAAATCCCATACAAAATCTTGTACGAAATCCAGTCCGAAATCTCATCCGAAATCCCGTCCGAAATCCCGTCCGAAATCCCGTCCAAAATCCTGTACGACATCCCGTCCGAAATCCTGTACGAAATCCCGTACGAAATCCCGTATGAAATCCCATACGAAATCCCGTCCGAAATCCCGTCTGAAATCCCGTCTGAAATCCCGTACGAAATCCCGTCCGAAATCCCGTCCGAAATCCAGTCCGAAATCCCGTACGAAATCCCATACAAAATCCTGTACGAAATCCAGTCCGAAATCCCATCCGAAATCCCGTCCAAAATCCTGTACGAAATCCCGTACGAAATCCTGTACGAAATCCAGTCCGAAATCCCATCCGAAATCCCGTCCGAAATCCCGTCCAAAATCCCGTACGACATCCCGTACGAAATCCTGTACGAAATCCCGTACGAAATCGAAATCCCGTACGAAATCCCGAACGAAATCCCGTACGAAATCGAAATCCCGTACGAAATCCCATACGAAATCCCTTCTGAAATCTAAATCCCGTCCGATATCTAAATCACGTCCGAAATCCCGTCCAAAACCAGTCCAAAATCTCTTCCGAAATCCCGTACGAAATCCTGTACGAAATCCAGTCCGAAATCCCGTACAAAATCGAAATCCCGTACGATATCCCGGACGAAATCGAAATTTCGTACGAAATCGAAATCCCGTACGAAATCCCGTACGAAATCCCGTACGAAATCCCATCCGAAATCCCGTCCAAAATCCTGTACGAAATCCCGTACGAAATCCTGTACGAAATCCAGTCCGAAATCCCATCCGAAATCCCGTCCGAAATCCCGTCCGAAATCCCGTCCAAAATCCCGTACGACATCCCGTACGAAATCCTGTACGAAATCCCGTACGAAATCAAAATCCCGTATGAAATCGAAATCCCGTACGAAATCCCGTACGAAATCCCGTACGAAATCCAGTCCGAAATCCCGTACGAAATCCCATACGAAATCCCTTCCGAAATCTAAATCCCGTCCGATATCTAAATCCCGTCCGAAATCCCGTCCAAAAACCAGTCCGAAATCTCTTCCGAAATCCCGTACGAAATCCTGTACGAAATCCAGTCCGAAATCCCGTACAAAATCGAAATCCCCTACGATATCCCGGACGAAATCGAAATTTCGTACGAAATCGAAATCCCGTACGAAATCCCGTACGAAATCCCGTACGAAATCCCATCCGAAATCCCGTCCGAAATCGCTTCCGAAATCCAGTCCGAAATCCCGTACGAAATCCAGTACGAAATCCCGTGAGAAATCCCGTACGAAATCCCGTCCGAAATCCCGTCCAAAATCCTGTACGAAATCCCGTACGAAATCCCGTACGAAATCCCATACGAAATCCCGTCCGAAATCCCGTCTGAAATCCCGTCCGAAATCCCGTACGAAATCCCGTCCGAAATCCCGTCCGAAATCCAGTCCGAAATCCCGTACGAAATCCCATACAAAATCCTGTACGAAATCCAGTCCGAAATCTCATCCGAAATCCCGTCCGAAATCCCATACGAAATCCCGTCCAAAATCCTGTACGACATCCCGTATGAAATCCTGTACGAAATCCAATCCGAAATCCCGTCCGAAATCCCGTCCAAAATCCTGTACGAAATCCCGTACGAAATCCTGTACGAAATCCAGTCCGAAATCCCATCCGAAATCCCGTCCGAAATCCCGTCCGAAATCCCGTTCAAAATCCCGTACGACATCCCGTACGAAATCCTGTACGAAATCCCGTACGAAATCAAAATCCCGTATGAAATCGAAATCCCGTACGAAATCCCGTACGAAATCCCGTACGAAATCGAAATCCCGTACGAAATCCCATACGAAATCCCTTCCGAAATCTAAATCCCGTCCAAAATCTAAATCACGTCCGAAATCCCATCCAAAAACCAGTCCGAAATCCCTTCCGAAATCCCGTACGAAATCCTGTACGAAATACAGTCCGAAATCCCGTACAAAATCGTAATCCCGTACGAAATCCCGTACGAAATCGAAATCCCGTATGAAATCGAAATCCCGTTTGAAATCCCGTACGAAATCCCGTATGAAATCGAAATCCCGTACGAAATCCCATACGAAATCCCTTCCGAAATCTAAATCCCGTCCGAAATCCCGTCCAAAAACCAGTCCGAAATCCCTTCCGACATCCCGTACGAAATCCTGTACGAAATCCAGTCCGAAATCCTGTACAAAATCGAAATCCCGTACGATATCCCGGACGAAATCGAAATTTCGTACGAAATCGAAATACCGTACGAAATCCCGTACGAAATCCCATCCGAAATCCCGTCCGAAATCGTGTCCGAAATCCAGTCCGAAATCCCGTACGAAATCCAGTACGAAATCCCGTGAGAAATCCCGTACGAAATCCCGTCCGAAATCCCGTCCGAAATCCTGTACGAAATCCCGTACGAAATCCCGTACGAAATCCCATACGAAATCCCGTCCGAAATCCCGTCTGAAATCCCGTCTGAAATCCTGTACAAAATCCCGTCCGAAATCCGGTCCGAAATCCAGTCCGAAATCCCGTACGAAATCCCATACAAAATCCTGTACGAAATCCAGTCCGAAATCTCATCCGAAATCCCGTCCGAAATCCCGTCCGAAATCCCGTCCAAAATCCTGTACGACATCCCGTCCGAAATCCTGTACGAAATCCCGTACGAAATCCCGTATGAAATCCCATACGAAATCCCGTCCGAAATCCCGTCTGAAATCCCGTCTGAAATCCCGTACGAAATCCCGTCTGAAATCCCGTCCGAAATCCAGTCCGAAATCCCGTACGAAATCCCATACAAAATCCTGTACGAAATCCAGTCCGAAATCCTATCCGAAATCCCGTCCAAAATCCTGTACGAAATCCCGTACGAAATCCTGTACGAAATCCAGTCCAAAATCCCGTACGACATCCCGTACGAAATCCTGTACGAAATCCCGTACGAAATCGAAATCCCGTACGAAATCCCGTACGAAATCCCGTACGAAATCGAAATCCCGTACGAAATCCCATACGAAATCCCTTCCGAAATCTAAATCCCGTCCGATATCTAAATCACGTCCGAAATCCCGTCCAAAAACCAGTCCAATATCTCTTCCGAAATCCCGTACGAAATCCTGTACGAAATCCAGTCCGAAATCCCGTACGAAATCCCATACGAAATCCCTTCCGAAATCTAAATCCCGTCCGATATCTAAATCCCGTCCGAAATCCCGTCCAAAAACCAGTCCGAAATCTCTTCCGAAATCCCGTACGAAATCCTGTACGAAATCCAGTCCGAAATCCCGTACAAAATCGAAATCCCCTACGATATCCCGGACGAAATCGAAATTTCGTACGAAATCGAAATCCCGTACGAAATCCCGTACGAAATCCCGTACGAAATCCCATCCGAAATCCCGTCCGAAATCGCTTCCGAAATCCAGTCCGAAATCCCGTACGAAATCCAGTACGAAATCCCGTGAGAAATCCCGTACGAAATCCCGTCCGAAATCCCGTCCAAAATCCTGTACGAAATCCCGTACGAAATCCCGTACGAAATCCCATACGAAATCCCGTCCGAAATACCGTCTGAAATCCCGTCCGAAATCCCGTACGAAATCCCGTCCGAAATCCCGTCCGAAATCCAGTCCGAAATCCCGTACGAAATCCCATACAAAATCCTGTACGAAATCCAGTCCGAAATCTCATCCGAAATCCCGTCCGAAATCCCATACGAAATCCCGTCCAAAATCCTGTACGACATCCCGTATGAAATCCTGTACGAAATCCAATCCGAAATCCCGTCCGAAATCCCGTCCAAAATCCTGTACGAAATCCCGTACGAAATCCTGTACGAAATCCAGTCCGAAATCCCATCCGAAATCCCGTCCGAAATCCCGTCCGAAATCCCGTTCAAAATCCCGTACGACATCCCGTACGAAATCCTGTACGAAATCCCGTACGAAATCAAAATCCCGTATGAAATCGAAATCCCGTACGAAATCCCGTACGAAATCCCGTACGAAATCGAAATCCCGTACGAAATCCCATACGAAATCCCTTCCGAAATCTAAATCCCGTCCAAAATCTAAATCACGTCCGAAATCCCATCCAAAAACCAGTCCGAAATCCCTTCCGAAATCCCGTACGAAATCCTGTACGAAATACAGTCCGAAATCCCGTACAAAATCGTAATCCCATACGAAATCCCGTACGAAATCGAAATCCCGTATGAAATCGAAATCCCGTTTGAAATCCCGTACGAAATCCCGTATGAAATCGAAATCCCGTACGAAATCCCATACGAAATCCCTTCCGAAATCTAAATCCCTTCCGAAATCCCGTCCAAAAACCAGTCCGAAATCCCTTCCGACATCCCGTACGAAATCCTGTACGAAATCCAGTCCGAAATCCTGTACAAAATCGAAATCCCGTACGATATCCCGGACGAAATCGAAATTTCGTACG
This sequence comes from Lethenteron reissneri, assembly GCF_015708825.2. Lineage (NCBI taxonomy): Eukaryota > Metazoa > Chordata > Hyperoartia > Petromyzontiformes > Petromyzontidae > Lethenteron > Lethenteron reissneri. The sequence continues at coordinate 17,714 of NW_026891936.1, forward strand.
AAATCGAAATACCGTACGAAATCCCGTACGAAATCCCATCCGAAATCCCGTCCGAAATCGTGTCCGAAATCCAGTCCGAAATCCCGTACGAAATCCAGTACGAAATCCCGTGAGAAATCCCGTACGAAATCCCGTCCGAAATCCCGTCCGAAATCCTGTACGAAATCCCGTACGAAATCCCGTACGAAATCCCATACGAAATCCCGTCCGAAATCCCGTCTGAAATCCCGTCTGAAATCCTGTACAAAATCCCGTCCGAAATCCGGTCCGAAATCCAGTCCGAAATCCCGTACGAAATCCCATACAAAATCCTGTACGAAATCCAGTCCGAAATCTCATCCGAAATCCCGTCCGAAATCCCGTCCGAAATCCCGTCCAAAATCCTGTACGACATCCCGTCCGAAATCCTGTACGAAATCCCGTACGAAATCCCGTATGAAATCCCATACGAAATCCCGTCCGAAATCCCGTCTGAAATCCCGTCTGAAATCCCGTACGAAATCCCGTCTGAAATCCCGTCCGAAATCCAGTCCGAAATCCCGTACGAAATCCCATACAAAATCCTGTACGAAATCCAGTCCGAAATCCTATCCGAAATCCCGTCCAAAATCCTGTACGAAATCCCGTACGAAATCCTGTACGAAATCCAGTCCAAAATCCCGTACGACATCCCGTACGAAATCCTGTACGAAATCCCGTACGAAATCGAAATCCCGTACGAAATCCCGTACGAAATCCCGTACGAAATCGAAATCCCGTACGAAATCCCATACGAAATCCCTTCCGAAATCTAAATCCCGTCCGATATCTAAATCACGTCCGAAATCCCGTCCAAAAACCAGTCCAATATCTCTTCCGAAATCCCGTACGAAATCCTGTACGAAATCCAGTCCGAAATCCCGTACAAAATCGAAATCCCGTACGATATCCCGGACGAAATCGAAATTTCGTACGAAATCGAAATCCCGTACGAAATCCCGTACGAAATCCCGTACGAAATCCCATCCGAAATCCCGTCCGAAATCCCATCCGAAATCCAGTCCGAAATCCTGTACGACATCCCGTACAAAATCCCGTACGAAATCCTGTACGAAATCCAATCCGAAATCCCGTCCGAAATCCCGTCTGAAATCCCGTACGAAATCCCGTCTGAAATCCCGTCCGAAATCCAGTCCGAAATCCCGTACGAAATCCCATACAAAATCCTGTACGAAATCCAGTCCGAAATCCTATCCGAAATCCCGTCCAAAATCCTGTACGAAATCCCGTACGAAATCCTGTACGAAATCCAGTCCAAAATCCCGTACGACATCCCGTACGAAATCCTGTACGAAATCCCGAACGAAATCGAAATCCCGTACGAAATCCCGTACGAAATCCCGTACGAAATCGAAATCCCGTACGAAATCCCATACGAAATCCCTTCCGAAATCTAAATCCCGTCCGATATCTAAATCACGTCCGAAATCCCGTCCAAAAACCAGTCCAATATCTCTTCCGAAATCCCGTACGAAATCCTGTACGAAATCCAGTCCGAAATCCCGTACAAAATCGAAATCCCGTACGATATCCCGGACGAAATCGAAATTTCGTACGAAATCGAAATCCCGTACGAAATCCCGTACGAAATCCCGTACAAAATCCCATCCGAAATCCCGTCCGAAATCCCATCCGAAATCCAGTCCGAAATCCTGTACGACATCCCGTACAAAATCCCGTACGAAATCCTGTACGAAATCCAATCCGAAATCCCGTCCGAAATCCCGTCCAAAATCCTGTACGAAATCCCGTACGAAATCCTGTACGAAATCCAGTCCGAAATCTCATCCGAAATCCCGTCCGAAATCCCGTCCGAAATCCCGTCCAAAATCCCGTACGACATCCCGTACGAAATCCTGTACGAAATCCCGTACGAAATCAAAATCCCGTATGAAATCGAAATCCCGTACGAAATCCCGTACGAAATCCCGTACTAAATCGAAATCCCGTACGAAATCCCATACGAAATCCCTTCCGAAATCTAAATCCCGTCCGATATCTAAATCTCGTCCAAAATCCCGTCCAAAAACCAGTCCGAAATCTCTTCTGAAATCCCGTACGAAATCCTGTACGAAATCCAGTCCGAAATCCCGTACAAAATCGAAATCCCGTACGATATCCCGGACGAAATCGAAATTTCGTACGAAATCGAAATCTCGTACGAAATCCCATACGAAATCCCGTACGAAATCCCATCCAAAATCCCGTCCGAAATCGCGTCCGAAATCCAGTCCGAAATCCCGTACGAAATCCAGTACGAAATCCCGTAAGAAATCCCGTACGAAATCCCGTCCGAAATCCCGTCCGAAATCCTGTACGAAATCCCGTACGAAATCCCGTATGAAATCCCATACGAAATCCCGTCCGAAATCCCGTCTGAAATCCCGTCCAAAATCCCGTACGAAATCCCGTCCGAAATCCTGTCCAAAATCCAGTCCGAAATCCCGTACGAAATCCCATACAAAATCCTGTACGAAATCCAGTCCGAAATCCCATACGAAATCCCGTCCAAAATCTTGTACGACATCCCGTACGAAATCCTGTACGAAATCCAATCCGAAATCCCGTCCGAAATCCCGTCCAAAATCCTGTACGAAATCCCGTACGAAATCCTGTACGAAATCCAGTCCGAAATCCCATCCGAAATCCCGTCCGAAATCCCGTCCGAAATCCCGTCCAAAATCCCGTACGACATCCCGTACGAAATCCTGTACGAAATCCCGTACGAAATCAAAATCCCGTATGAAACCGAAATCCCGTCTGAAATCCCGTCCGAAATCCTGTTCGAAATCCCATCCGAAATCCCGTCCGAAATCCAGTCCGAAATCCCGTACGAAATCCCATACAAAATCCTGTACGAAATCCAGTCCGAAATCCCATCCGAAATCCCGTCCAAAATCCTGTACGAAATCCCGTACGAAATCCTGTACGAAATCCAGTCCGAAATCCCATCCGAAATCCCGTCCGAAATCCCGTCCAAAATCCCGTACGACATCCCGTACGAAATCCTGTACGAAATCCCGTACGAAATCGAAATCCCGTACGAAATCCCGGACGAAATCGAAATTTCGTACGAAATCGAAATCCCGTACGAAATCCCGTACGAAATCCCATCCGAAATCCCGTCCGAAATCCCATCCGAAATCCAGTCCGAAATCCCGTACGAAATCCCATACAAAATCCTGTACGAAATCCAGTCCGAAATCTCATCCGAAATCCCGTCCGAAATCCCATACGAAATCCCGTCCAAAATCCTGTACGACATCCCGTACGAAATCCTGTACGAAATCCAGTCCGAAATCTCATCCGAAATCCCGTCCGAAATCCCGTCCGAAATCCCGTCCAAAATCCCGTACGACATCCCGTACGAAATCCTGTACGAAATCCCGTACGAAATCAAAATCCCGTATGAAATCGAAATCCCGTACGAAATCCCGTACGAAATCCCGTACTAAATCGAAATCCCGTACGAAATCCCATACGAAATCCCTTCCGAAATCTAAATCCCGTCCGATATCTAAATCCCGTCCGAAATCCCGTCCAAAAACCAGTCCGAAATATCTTCCGAAATCCCGTACGAAATCCTGTACGAAATCCAGTCCGAAATCCCGTACAAAATCGAAATCCCGTACGATATCCCGGACGAAATCGAAATTTCGTACGAAATCGAAATCTCGTACGAAATCCCATACGAAATCCCGTACGAAATCCCATCCGAAATCCCGTCCGAAATCGCGTCCGAAATCCAGTCCGAAATCCCGTACGAAATCCAGTACGAAATCCCGTAAGAAATCCCGTACGAAATCCCGTCCGAAATCCCGTCCGAAATCCTGTAAGAAATCCCGTACGAAATCCCGTCCGAAATCCCGTCCGAAATCCTGTACGAAATCCCGTACGAAATCCCGTCCGAAATCCCGTACGAAATCCCGTCCGAAATCCCGTCCGAAATCCAGTCCGAAATCCCATACGAAATCCCATACAAAATCCTGTACGAAATCCAGTCCGAAATCCCATACGAAATCCCGTCCAAAATCTTGCACGACATCCCGTACGAAATCCTGTACGAAATCCAATCCGAAATCCCGTCCGAAATCCCGTCCAAAATCCTGTACGAAATCCCGTACGAAATCCTGTACGAAATCCAGTCCGAAATCCCATCCGAAATCCCGTCCGAAATCCCGTCCGAAATCCCGTCCAAAATCCCGTATGACATCCCGTACGAAATCCTGTACGAAATCCCGTACGAAATCAAAATCCCGTATGAAATCGAAATCCCGTCGGAAATCCCGTCCGAAATCCCGTCCAAAATCCCGTACAACATCCCGTACGAAATCCTGTACGAAATCCCGTACAAAATCAAAATCCCGTAGGAAATCGAAATCCCGTCGGAAATCCCATCAGAAATCCCGTACGAAATAGAAATCCCTTATAAAATCCCGTACGAAATCGAAATCCCGTACGAAATCCCGTCCGAAATCCCGTCCGAAATCCTGTACGAAATCCCGTACGAAATCCCGTACGAAATCCCATACGAAATCCCGTCCGAAATCCCGTCTGAAATCCCGTCTGAAATCCTGTACGAAATCCCGTCCGAAATCCGGTCCGAAATCCAGTCCGAAATCCCGTACGAAATCCCATACAAAATCCTGTACGAAATCCAGTCCGAAATCTCATCCGAAATCCCGTCCGAAATCCCGTCCGAAATCCCGTCCAAAATCCTGTACGACATCCCGTCCGAAATCCTGTACGAAATCCCGTACGAAATCCCGTATGAAATCCCATACGAAATCCCGTCCGAAATCCCGTCTGAAATCCCGTCCGAAATCCCGTACGAAATCCCGTCCGAAATCCCGTCCGAAATCCAGTCCGAAATCCCGTACGAAATCCCATACAAAATCCTGTACGAAATCCAGTCCGAAATCCCATCCGAAATCCCGTCCAAAATCCTGTACGAAATCCCGTACGAAATCCTGTACGAAATCCAGTCCGAAATCCCATCCGAAATCCCGTCCGAAATCCCGTCCAAAATCCCGTACGACATCCCGTACGAAATCCTGTACGAAATCCCGTACGAAATCGAAATCCCGTACGAAATCCCGTACGAAATCCCGTACGAAATCGAAATCCCGTACGAAATCCCATACGAAATCCCTTCCGAAATCTAAATCCCGTCCGATATCTAAATCACGTCCGAAATCCCGTCCAAAACCAGTCCAAAATCTCTTCCGAAATCCCGTACGAAATCCTGTACGAAATCCAGTCCGAAATCCCGTACAAAATCGAAATCCCGTACGATATCCCGGACGAAATCGAAATTTCGTACGAAATCGAAATCCCGTACGAAATCCCGTACGAAATCCCGTACGAAATCCCATCCGAAATCCCGTCCGAAATCCCGTCCGAAATCCCGTCCAAAATCCTGTACGACATCCCGTCCGAAATCCTGTACGAAATCCCGTACGAAATCCCGTATGAAATCCCATACGAAATCCCGTCCGAAATCCCGTCTGAAATCCCGTCCGAAATCCCGTACGAAATCCCGTCCGAAATCCCGTCCAAAATCCAGTCCGAAATCCCGTACGAAATCCCATACAAAATCCTGTACGAAATCCAGTCCGAAATCCCATCCGAAATCCCGTCCAAATCCTGTACGAAATCCCGTACGAAATCCTGTACGAAATCCAGTCCGAAATCCCATCCGAAATCCCGTCCGAAATCCCGTCCAAAATCCCGTACGACATCCCGTACGAAATCCTGTACAAAATCCCGTACGAAATCGAAATCCCGTACGAAATCCCGTACGAAATCCCGTACGAAATCGAAATCCCGTACGAAATCCCATACGAAATCCCTTCTGAAATCTAAATCCCGTCCGATATCTAAATCACGTCCGAAATCCCGTCCAAAAAACCAGTCCAAAATCTCTTCCGAAATCCCGTACGAAATCCTGTACGAAATCCAGTCCGAAATCCCGTACAAAATCGAAATCCCGTACGATATCCCGGACGAAATCGAAATTTCGTACGAAATCGAAATCCCGTACGAAATCCCGTACGAAATCCCGTACGAAATCCCATCGGAAATCCCGTCCGAAATCCCATCCGAAATCCAGTCCGAAATCCCGTACGAAATCCCATACAAAATCCTGTACGAAATCCAGTCCGAAATCTCATCCGAAATCCCGTCCGAAATCCTATACGAAATCCCGTCCAAAATCCTGTAAGACATCCCGTACGAAATCCTGTACGAAATCCAATCCGAAATCTCATCCGAAATCCCGTCCGAAATCCCGTCTGAAATCCTGTACAAAATCCCGTCCGAAATCCGGTCCGAAATCCAGTCCGAAATTCCGTACGAAATCCCATACAAAATCCTGTACGAAATCCAGTCCGAAATCTCATCCGAAATCCCGTCCGAAATCCCGTCCGAAATCCCGTCCAAAATCCTGTACGACATCCCGTCCGAAATCCTGTACGAAATCCCGTACGAAATCCCGTATGAAATCCCATACGAAATCCCGTCCGAAATCCCGTCTGAAATCCCGTCTGAAATCCCGTACGAAATCCCGTCTGAAATCCCGTCCGAAATCCAGTCCGAAATCCCGTACGAAATCCCATACAAAATCCTGTACGAAATCCAGTCCGAAATCCTATCCGAAATCCCGTCCAAAATCCTGTACGAATCCCGTACGAAATCCCGTCCGAAATCCCGTCCAAAATCCCGTACGACATCCCGTACGAAATCCTGTACGAAATCCCGTACGAAAATCGAAATCCCGTACGAAATCCCGTACGAAATCCCGTACGAAATCGAAATCCCGTACGAAATCCCATACGAAATCCCTTCCGAAATCTAAATCCCGTCCGATATCTAAATCACGTCCGAAATCCCGTCCAAAAACCAGTCCAAAATCTCTTCCGAAATCCCGTACGAAATCCTGTACGAAATCCAGTCCGAAATCCCGTACAAAATCGAAATCCCGTACGATATCCCGGACGAAATCGAAATTTCGTACGAAATCGAAATCCCGTACGAAATCCCGTACGAAATCCCGTACGAAAATCCCATCCGAAATCCCGTCCGAAATCCCGTCCGAAATCCCGTCCAAAATCCTGTACGACATCCCGTCCGAAATCCTGTACGAAATCCCGTACGAAATCCCATACAAAATCCTGTACGAAATCCAGTCCGAAATCCCATCCGAAATCCCGTCCAAAATCCTGTACGAAATCCCGTACGAAATCCTGTACGAAATCCAGTCCGAAATCCCATCCGAAATCCCGTCCGAAATCCCGTCCAAAATCCCGTACGACATCCCGTACGAAATCCTGTACAAAATCCCGTACGAAATCGAAATCCCGTACGAAATCCCGTACGAAATCCCGTACGAAATCGAAATCCCGTACGAAATCCCATACGAAATCCCTTCTGAAATCTAAATCCCGTCCGATATCTAAATCACGTCCGAAATCCCGTCCCAAAAACCAGTCCAAAATCTCTTCCGAAATCCCGTACGAAATCCTGTACGAAATCCAGTCCGAAATCCCGTACAAAATCGAAATCCCGTACGATATCCCGGACGAAATCGAAATTTCGTACGAAATCGAAATCCCGTACGAAATCCCGTACGAAATCCCGTACGAAATCCCATCCGAAATCCCGTCCGAAATCCCATCCGAAATCCAGTCCGAAATCCCGTACGAAATCCCATACAAAATCCTGTACGAAATCCAGTCCGAAATCTCATCCGAAATCCCGTCCGAAATCCCATACGAAATCCCGTCCAAAATCCTGTAAGACATCCCGTACGAAATCCTGTACGAAATCCAATCCGAAATCCCCTCCGAAATCCCGTCCGAAATCCCGTCCAAAATCCTGTACGAAATCCCGTACGAAATCCTGTACGAAATCCAGTCCGAAATCCCATCCGAAATCCCGTCCGAATCCCGTCCAAAATCCCGTACGACATCCCGTACGAAATCCTGTACGAAATCCCGTACGAAATCCCGTATGAAATCCCATACGAAATCCCGTCCGAAATCCCGTCTGAAATCCCGTCCGAAATCCCGTACGAAATCCCGTCCGAAATCCCGTCCGAAATCCAGTCCGAAATCCCGTACGAAATCCCATACAAAATCCTGTACGAAATCCAGTCCGAAATCCCATCCGAAATCCCGTCCAAAATCCTGTACGAAATCCCGTACGAAATCCTGTACGAAATCCAGTCCGAAATCCCATCCGAAATCCCGTCCGAAATCCCGTCCAAAATCCCGTACGACATCCCGTACGAAATCCTGTACAAAATCCCGTACGAAATCGAAATCCCGTACGAAATCCCGTACGAAATCCCGTACGAAATCGAAATCCCGTACGAAATCCCATACGAAATCCCTTCTGAAATCTAAATCCCGTCCGATATCTAAATCACGTCCGAAATCCCGTCCAAAAACCAGTCCAAAATCTCTTCCGAAATCCCGTACGAAATCCTGTACGAAATCCAGTCCGAAATCCCGTACAAAATCGAAATCCCGTACGATATCCCGGACGAAATCGAAATTTCGTACGAAATCGAAATCCCGTACGAAATCCCGTACGAAATCCCGTACGAAATCCCATCCGAAATCCCGTCCGAAATCCCATCCGAAATCCAGTCCGAAATCCCGTACGAAATCCCATACAAAATCCTGTACGAAATCCAGTCCGAAATCTCATCCGAAATCCCGTCCGAAATCCCATACGAAATCCCGTCCAAAATCCTGTAAGACATCCCGTACGAAATCCTGTACGAAATCCAATCCGAAATCCCCTCCGAAATCCCGTCCGAAATCCCGTCCAAAATCCTGTACGAAATCCCGTACGAAATCCTGTACGAAATCCAGTCCGAAATCCCATCCGAAATCCCGTCCGAAATCCCGTCCAAAATCCCGTACGACATCCCGTACGAAATCCTGTACGAAATCCCGTACGAAATCAAAATCCCGTATGAAATCGAAATCCCGTACGAAATCCCGTACGAAATCCCGTACGAAATCGAAATCCCGTACAAAATCCCATACGAAATCCCTTCCGAAATCTAAATCCCGTCCGATATCTAAATCCCGTCCGAAATCCCGTCCAAAACCAGTCCGAAATCTCTTCCGAAATCCCGTACGAAATCCTGTACGAAATCCAGTCCGAAATCCCGTACAAAATCGAAATCCCATCCGAAATCCCGTCCGAAATCCCGTCCGAAATCCCGTCGAAAATCCCGTACGACATCCCGTACAAAATCCTGTACGAAATACCGTCCGAAATCCCGTCCGAAATCCAGTCCGAAATCCCGTACGAAATCCCATACGAAATCCCGTCCAAAATCCTGTACGACATCCCGTACGAAATCCTGTACGAAATCCAATCCGAAATCCCGTCCGAAATCCCGTCCAAAATCCTGTACGAAATCCCGTACGACATCCTGTACGAAATCCAGTCCGAAATCCCATCCGAAATCCCGTCCGAAATCCCGTCCGAAATCCCGTCCAAAATCCCGTACGACATCCCGTACGAAATCCTGTACGAAATCCCGTACGAAATCAAAATCCCGTATGAAATCAAAATCCCGTCGGAAATCCCGTCCGAAATCCCGTCCAAAATCCCGTACGACATCCCGTACGAAATCCTGTACGAAATCCCGTACGAAATCAAAATCCCGTAGGAAATCGAAATCCCGTCGGAAATCCCGTCAGAAATCCCGTACGAAATAGAAATCCCTTACAAAATCCCGTACGAAGTCGAAATCCCGTACGAAATCCCGTAGGAAATCGAAATCCCATACGAAATCCCGTACGAAATCCCATCTGAACTCGAAATCCCGTCCGAAATCCTGTAAGAAATCGAAATCCCTTACAAAATCCCGTTCGACATCCCGTACGAAATAGAAATCCCGTACGAAATCCCGTACGAAATCGAAATCCCGTTCGAATTCCCGTACAAAATCGAAATCCCGTACGAAATCCCGTCCGAAATCGAAATCCCGTCCGAAATCCCGTTCGAAATCCCGTCCGAAATCCCGTCCGAAATCCCGTCCGAAATCCCGTACGAAATCCAGTACGAAATCCCGTACGAAATCCCATACGAAATCCCGTCCAAAATCCCGTCTGAAATCCCGTCCGAAATCCCATACGAAATCCCGTCCGAAATCCCATCCGAAATCCAGTCCGAAATCCCGTACGAAATCCCATACAAAATCCTGTACGAAATCCAGTCCAAAATCTCATCCGAAATCCCGTCCGAAATCCCATACGAAATCCCATCCAAAATCCTGTACGACATCCCGTACGAAATCCTGTACGAAATCCAATCCGAAATCCCGTCCGAAATCCCGTCCAAAATCCTGTACGAAACCCCGTACGAAATCCTGTACGAAATCCAGTCCGAAATCCCGTCCAAAATCCCGTACGACATCCCGTACGAAATCCTGTACGAAATCCCGTACGAAATCAAAGTCCCGTATGAAATCGAAATCCCGTACGAAATCCCGTACGAAATCCCGTACGAAATCGAAATCCCGTACGAAATCCCATACGAAATCCCTTCCGAAATCTAAATCCCGTCCGATATCTAAATCCCGTCCGAAATCCCGTCCAAAAACCAGTCCGAAATCTCTTCCGAAATCCCGTACGAAATCCTGTACGAAATCCAGTCCGAAATCCCGTACAAAATCGAAATCCCGTACAATATCCCGGACGAAATCGAAATTTCGTACGAAATCGAAATCCCGTACGAAATCCCGTACGAAATCCCGTACGAAATCCCATCCGAAATCTTGTCCGAAATCGCGTCCGAAATTCAGTCCGAAATCCCGTACGAAATCCAGTACGAAATCCCGTAAGAAATCCCGTACGAAATCCCATACGAAATCCCGTCCGAAATCCCGTCTGAAATCCCGTACAAAATCCCATCCGAAATCCCGTCCGAAATCCTGTACGAAATCCCGTACGAAATCCCGTACGAAATCCCATACGAAATCCCGTCCGAAATCCCGTCTGAAATCCCGTCCGACATCCCGTACGAAATCCCGTCCGAAATCCCGTCCGAAATCCAGTCCAAAATCCCGTACGAAATCCCATACAAAATCCTGTACGAAATCCAGTCCGAAATCTCATCCGAAATCCCGTCCGAAATCCCATACGAAATCCCGTCCAAAATCCTGTACGACATCCCATACGAAATCCTGTACGAAATCCAATCCGAAATCCCGTCCGAAATCCCGTCCAAAATCCTGTACGAAATCCCGTACGAAATCCTGTACGAAATCCAGTCCGAAATCCCATCCGAAATCCTGTCCGAAATCCCGTCCGAAATCCCGTCCGAAATCCCGTCCAAAATCCTGTACGAAATCCCGTACGAAATCCTGTACGAAATCCAGTCCGAAATCCCATCCGAAATCCCGTCCGAAATCCCATCCGAAATCCCGTCCGAAATCCCGTCCGAAATCCCGTCCAAAATCCCGTACGACATCCCGTACGAAATCCTGTACGAAATCCCGTACGAAATCAAAATCCCGTATGAAATCGAAATCCCGTACGAAATCCCGTACGAAATCCCGTACGAAATCGAAATCCCGTACGAAATCCCATACGAAATCCCTTCCGAAATCTAAATCCCGTCCGATATCTAAATCCCGTCCGAAATCCCGTCCAAAAACCAGTCCGAAATCTCTTCCGAAATCCCGTACGAAATCCTGTACGAAATCCCGTACGAAATCAAAATCCCGTATGAAATCGAAATCCCGTCGGAAATCCCGTCCGAAATCCCGTCCAAAATCCCGTACGACATCCCGTACCAAATCCCGTTCGACATCCCGTACGAAATAGAAATCCCGTACGAAATCCCGTACGAAATCGAAATCCCGTTCGAAATCCCGTACGAAATCGAAATCAAGTACGAAATCGAAATCCCGTCCGAAATCCAGTCCAAAATCCCGTACGAAATCCCATACAAAATCCTGTATGAAATCCAGTCCGAAATCTCATCCGAAATCCCGTCCGAAATCCCATACGAAATCCCGTACGAAATCCCATACAAAATCCTGTATGAAATCCAGTCCGAAATCCCATCCGAAATCCCGTCCGAAATCCTGTATGAAATCCCGTACGAAATTCCGTACGAAATCCCATACGAAATCCCGTCCGAAATCCTGTCTGAAATCCCGTCCGACATCCCGTACGAAATCCCGTCCGAAATCCCGTCCGAAATCCAGTCCAAAATCCCGTACGAAATCCCATACAAAATCCTGTACGAAATCCAGTCCGAAATCTCATCCGAAATCCCGTCCGAAATCCCATACGAAATCCCGTCCAAAATCCTGTACGACATCCCATACGAAATCCTGTACGAAATCCAATCCGAAATCCCATCCGAAATCCCGTCCGAAATCCTGTACGAAATCCCGTACGAAATCCCGTACGAAATCCCATACGAAATCCCGTCCGAAATCCCGTCTGAAATCCCGTCCGACATCCCGTACGAAATCCCGTCCGAAATCCCGTCCGAAATCCAGTCCAAAATCCCGTACGAAATCCCATACAAAATCCTGTACGAAATCCAGTCCGAAATCTCATCCGAAATCCCGTCCGAAATCCCATACGAAATCCCGTCCAAAATCCTGTACGACATCCCATACGAAATCCTGTACGAAATCCAATCCGAAATCCCGTCCGAAATCCCGTCCAAAATCCTGTACGAAATCCCGTACGAAATCCTGTACGAAATCCAGTCCGAAATCCCATCCGAAATCCTGTCCGAAATCCCGTCCGAAATCCCGTCCGAAATCCCGTCCAAAATCCTGTACGAAATCCCGTACGAAATCCTGTACGAAATCCAGTCCGAAATCCCATCCGAAATCCCGTCCGAAATCCCATCCGAAATCCCGTCCGAAATCCCGTCCGAAATCCCGTCCAAAATCCCGTACGACATCCCGTACGAAATCCTGTACGAAATCCCGTACGAAATCAAAATCCCGTATGAAATCGAAATCCCGTACGAAATCCCGTACGAAATCCCGTACGAAATCGAAATCCCGTACGAAATCCCATACGAAATCCCTTCCGAAATCTAAATCCCGTCCGATATCTAAATCCCGTCCGAAATCCCGTCCAAAAACCAGTCCGAAATCTCTTCCGAAATCCCGTACGAAATCCTGTACGAAATCCCGTACGAAATCAAAATCCCGTATGAAATCGAAATCCCGTCGGAAATCCCGTCCGAAATCCCGTCCAAAATCCCGTACGACATCCCGTACCAAATCCCGTTCGACATCCCGTACGAAATAGAAATCCCGTACGAAATCCCGTACGAAATCGAAATCCCGTTCGAAATCCCGTACGAAATCGAAATCAAGTACGAAATCGAAATCCCGTCCGAAATCCAGTCCAAAATCCCGTACGAAATCCCATACAAAATCCTGTATGAAATCCAGTCCGAAATCTCATCCGAAATCCCGTCCGAAATCCCATACGAAATCCCGTACGAAATCCCATACAAAATCCTGTATGAAATCCAGTCCGAAATCCCATCCGAAATCCCGTCCGAAATCCTGTATGAAATCCCGTACGAAATTCCGTACGAAATCCCATACGAAATCCCGTCCGAAATCCTGTCTGAAATCCCGTCCGACATCCCGTACGAAATCCCGTCCGAAATCCCGTCCGAAATCCAGTCCAAAATCCCGTACGAAATCCCATACAAAATCCTGTACGAAATCCAGTCCGAAATCTCATCCGAAATCCCGTCCGAAATCCCATACGAAATCCCGTCCAAAATCCTGTACGACATCCCATACGAAATCCTGTACGAAATCCAATCCGAAATCCCGTCCGAAATCCCGTCCAAAATCCTGTACGAAATCCCGTACGAAATCCTGTACGAAATCCAGTCCGAAATCCCATCCGAAATCCTGTCCGAAATCCCGTCCGAAATCCCGTCCGAAATCCCGTCCAAAATCCTGTACGAAATCCCGTACGAAATCCTGTACGAAATCCAGTCCGAAATCCCATCCGAAATCCCGTCCGAAATCCCATCCGAAATCCCGTCCGAAATCCCGTCCGAAATCCCGTCCAAAATCCCGTACGACATCCCGTACGAAATCCTGTACGAAATCCCGTACGAAATCAAAATCCCGTATGAAATCGAAATCCCGTACGAAATCCCGTACGAAATCCCGTACGAAATCGAAATCCCGTACGAAATCCCATACGAAATCCCTTCCGAAATCTAAATCCCGTCCGATATCTAAATCCCGTCCGAAATCCCGTCCAAAAACCAGTCCGAAATCTCTTCCGAAATCCCGTACGAAATCCTGTACGAAATCCCGTACGAAATCAAAATCCCGTATGAAATCGAAATCCCGTCGGAAATAACGTCCGAAATCCCGTCCAAAATCCCGTACGACATCCCGTACGAAATCCCGTTCGACATCCCGTACGAAATAGAAATCCCGTACGAAATCCCATACGAAATCGAAATCCCGTTCGAAATCCCGTACGAAATCGAAATCCCGTTCGAAATCCCGACCGAAATCCCGTCCAAAATCCCGTACGAAATCCAGTACGAAATCCCGTACGATATCCCATACGAAATCTTGTCCGAAATCCCGTCTGAAATCCCGTCCGAAATCCCATACGAAATCCCGTCCGAAATCCCATCCGAAATCCAGTCCGAAATCCCGTACGAAATCCTATACAAAATCCTGTACGAAATCCAGTCCGAAATCTCAACCGAAATCCCGTCCGAAATCCCATACGAAATCCCGTCCAAAATCCTGTACGACATCCCATACGAAATCCTGTACGAAATCCAATCCGAAATCCCGTCCGAAATCCCGTCCAAAATCCTGTACGAAATCCCGTACGAAATCCTGTACGAAATCCAGTCCGAAATCCCATCCGAAATCCCGTCCGAAATCCCGTCCGAAATCCCTTCCAAAATCCCGTACGACATCCCGTACGAAATCCTGTACAAAATCCCGTACGAAATCAAAATCCCGAATGAAAACGAAATCCCGTACGAAATCGAAATCCCGTACGAAATCCCATACGAAATCCCTTCCGAAATCTAAATCCCGTCCGATATCTAAATCCCGTCCGAAATCCCGTCCAAAAACCAGTCCGAAATCTCTACCGAAATCCCGTACGAAATCCTGTACAAAATCCAGTCCGAAATCCCATACAAAATCGAAATCCCGTACGATATCCCGGACGAAATCGAAATTTCGTACGAAATCGAAATCCCGTACGAAATCCCGTACGAAATCCCATCCGAAATCCCGTCCGAAATCGCGTCCGAAATCCAGTCCGAAATCCCGTATGAAATCCAGTACGAAATCCCGTAAGAAATCCCGTACGAAATCCCGTCCGAAATCCCGTCCGAAATCCTGTACGAAATCCCGTACGAAATCCCGTACGAAATCCCATACGAAATCCCGTCCGAAATCCCGTCTGAAATCCCGTCCGAAATCCCGTACGAAATCCCGTCCGAAATCCCGTCCGAAATCCAGTCCAAAATCCCGTACGAAATCCCATACAAAATCCTGTACGAAATCCAGTCCGAAATCTCATCCGAAATCCCGTCCGAAATCCCGTCCGAAATCCCGTCCAAAATCCTGTACGACAACCCGTACGAAATCCTGTACGAAATCCAATCCGAAATCCCGTCCGAAATCCCGTCCAAAATCCTGTACGACATCCCGTACGAAATCCTGTACGAAATCCAGTCCGATATCCCATCCGAAATCCCGTCCGAAATCCCGTCCGAAATCCCGTCCAAAATCCCGTACGACATCCCGTACGAAATCCTGTACGAAATCCCGTACGAAATTGAAATCCCGTATGAAATCGAAATCCCGTACGAAATCCCGTCCGAAATCCCATCCGAAATGCCGTCCGAAATCCCGTCTGAAATCCTGTCCGAAATCCCGTCCGAAATCCCGTACGAAATCCTGTACGAAATCCCATACAAAATCGAAATCCCGTACGAAATCCCGTAGGAAATCGAAATCCCGTCGGAAATCCTGTCAGAAATCCCGTACGAAATAGAAATCCCGTACAAAATCCCGTACGAAATCGAAATCCCGTACGAAATCCCGTAGGAAATCGAAATCCCATACGAAATCCCGTACGAAATCCCGTCTGAAATCGAAATCCCGTCCGAAATCCTGTACGAAATCGAAATCCCTTACAAAATCCCGTTCGACATCCCGTACGAAATCGAAATCCCGTACGAAATCCAGTCCAAAATCCCGTACGAAATCCAGTACGAAATCCCGTAAGAAATCCCGTATGAAATCCCGTCCGAAATCCCGTCCGAAATCCTGTACGAAATCCCGTACGAAATCCCGTACGAAATCCCATACGAAATCCCGTCCGAAATCCCGTCTGAAATCCCGTCCGAAATCCCGTACGAAATCCCGTCCGAAATCCGGTCCGAAATCCAGTCCGAAATCCCGTACGAAATCCCATACAAAATCCTGTACGAAATCCAGTCCGAAATCTCATCCGAAATCCCGTCCGAAATCCCGTCCGAAATCCCGTCCAAAATCCTGTACGACAACCCGTACGAAATACTGTACGAAATCCAGTCCGAAATCCCGTCCGAAATCCCGTCCAAAATCCTGTACGAAATCCCGTACGAAATCCTGTACGAAATCCAGTCCGATATCCCATCCGAAATCCCGTCCAAAATCCCGTACGACATCCCGTACGAAATCCTGTACGAAATCCCGTACGAAATCGAAATCCCGTATGAAATCGAAATCCCGTACGAAATCCCGTCCGAAATCCCGTCCGACATCCCGTCCGAAATCCCGTCTGAAATCCTGTCCGAAATCCCGTCCGAAATCCCGTACGAAATCCTGTACGAAATCCCATACAAAATCCCGTACCAAATCCCGTACTGAAATCGAAATCCCGTACGAAATCCCGTAGGAAATCGAAATCCCGTCGGAAATCCCGTTAGAAATCCCGTACGAAATAGAAATCCCTTACAAAATCCCGTACGAAATCGAAATCTCGTACGAAATCCCGTAGGAAATCGAAATCCCATACGAAATCCCGTACGAAATCCAGTCTGAAATCGAAATCCCGTCCGAAATCCTGTACGAAATCGAAATCCCTTACAAAATCCCGTTCGACATCCCGTACGAAATAGAAATCCCGTACGAAATCCCGTACGAAATCGAAATCCCGTTCGAAATCCCGTACGAAACCGAAATCCCGTACGAAATCCCGTCCGAAATCGAAATCCCGTCCGAAATCCCGTTCGAAATCCCGTCCGAAATCCCGTCCGAAATCCCGTCCGAAATCCCGTACGAAATCCAGTACGAAATCCCATAAGAAATCCCCTACGAAATCCCGTCCGAAATCCCGTCCGAAATCCTGTACAAATCCTGTACGAAATCCCGTACGAAATCCCATACGAAATCCCGTCCGAAATCCCGTCTGAAATCCCGTCCGAAATCCCATACGAAATCCTGTCCAAAATCCCATCCGAAATCCAGTCCGAAATCCCGTACAAAATCCCATACAAAATCCTGTACGAAATCCAGTCCGAAATCTCATCCGAAATCCCGTCCGAAATCCCATCCGAAATCCCGTCCAAAATCCTGTATGACATCCCGTACGAAATCCTGTACGAAATCCAGTCCGAAATCCCGTCCGAAATCCCGTCCAAAATCCTGTACGAAATCCCGTACGAAATCCTGTACGAAATCCCGTCCGAAATCCCGTCCAAAATCCCGTACGACATACCGTACGAAATCCTGTACGAAATCCCGTACAAAATCGAAATCCCGTATGAAATCGAAATCCCGTACGAAATCCCGTACGAAATCCCGTACGAAATCGAAATTCCGTACGAAATCCCATAGGAAATCCTGTCCGAAATCCCGTCCAAAATCCAGTCCGAAATACCTTCCGAAATCCCGTACGAAATCCTGTACAAAATCCAGTCCGAAATCCCGTACAAAATCGTAATCCCGAACGAAATCCCGTACATAATCGAAATCCCGTATGAAATCGAAATCCCGTTTGAAATCCCGTACGAAATCCCGAATGAAATCGAAATCCCGTCCGAAATCCCATACGAAATCCCTTCCGAAATCTAAATCCCATCCGATATCTAAATCCCGTCCGAAATCCCGTCCAAAAACCAGTCTGAAATCCCTTCCGAAATCCCGTACGAAATCCTGTACGAAATCCAGTCCGAAATCCCGTACAAAATCGAAATCCCATACGATATCCCGGACGAAATCGAAATTTCGTACGAAATCGAAATCCCGTACGAAATCCCGTACGAAATCCCGTACAAAATCCCATCAGAAATCCCGTCCGAAATCGCGTCCGAAATCCAGTCCGAAATCCCGTACGAAATCCAGTACGAAATCCCATAAGAAATCCCGTACGAAATCCCGTCCGAAATCCCGTCCGAAATCCTGTACGAAATCCCGTACGAAATCCCGTACGAAATCCCATACGAAATCCCGTCCAAAATCCGGTCGGAAATCCCGTCCGAAATCCCGTACGAAATCCCGTCCGAAATCCGGTCCGAAATCCCGTCCGAAATCCCGTCCAAAATCCTGTACGACATCCTGTACGAAATCCTGTACGAAATCCAGTCCGAAATCCCGTCCGAAATCCCGTCCAAAATCCTGTACGAAATCCCGTACGAAATCCTGTACGAAATCCAGTCCGAAATCCCATCCGAAATCCCGTCCGAAATCCCGTCCGAAATCCCGTCCAAAATCCCGTACGACATCCCGTACGAAATCCTGTACGAAATCCCGTACGAAATCGAAATCCCGTATGAAATCGAAATCCCGTACGAAATCCCGTCCGAAATCCCGTCCGAAATCCCGTCCGAAATCCCGTCCGAAATCCCGTCCGAAATCCCGTCCGAAATCCCGTCTGAAATCCTGTCCGAAATCCCGTCCGAAATCCCATACGAAATCCTGTACGAAATCCCATACAAAATCCCGTACGAAATCCCGTACGAAATCGAAATCCCGTACGAAATCCCGTAGGAAATCGAAATCCCGTCGGAAATCCCGTCAGAAATCCCGTACGAAATAGAAATCCCTTACAAAATCCCGTACGAAATCGAAATCCCGTACGAAATCCCGTAGGAAATCGAAATCCCATACGAAATCCCGTACGAAATCCCGTCTGAAATCGAAATCCCGTCCGAAATCCTGTACGAAATCGAAATCCCTTACAAAATCCCGTTCGACATCCCATACGAAATAGAAATCCCGTACGAAATCCCGTACGAAATTGAAATCCCGTTCGAAATCCCGTCCAAAATCCCGTACGACATCCCGTACGAAATCCTGTACGAAATCCCGTACGAAATCGAAATCCCGTATGAAATCGAAATCCCGTACGAAATCCCGTACGAAATCCCGTACAAAATCGAAATCCCGTACGAAATCCCATAGGAAATCCCTTCCGAAATCTAAATCCGGTCCAAAATCTAAATCACATCCGAAATCCCGTCCAAAAACCAGTCCGAAATCCCTTCCGAAATCCCGTACGAAATCCTGTACGAAATCCAGTCCGAAATCCCGTACAAAATCGTAATCCCGAACGAAATCCCGTACGAAATCGAAATCCCGTATGAAATCGAAATCCCGTTTGAAATCCCGTATGAAATCCCGTATGAAATCGAAATCCCGTACGAAATCCCATTCGAAATCCCTTCCGAAATCTAAATCCCGTCCGATATCTAAATCCCGTCCGAAATCCCGTCCAAAAACCAGTCTGAAATCCCTTCCGAAATCCCGTACGAAATCCTGTACGAAATCCAGTCCGAAATCCCGTACAAAATCGAAATCCCGTACGATATCCCGGACGAAATCGAAATTTTGTACGAAATCGAAATCCCGTATGAAATCCCGTACGAAATCCCGTATGAAATCCCATCCGAAATCCCGTCCGAAATCGTGTCCGAAATCCAGTCCGAAATCCCGTACGAAATCCCGTACGAAATCCCGTATGAAATCCCATCCGAAATCCCGTCCGAAATCCGGTCTGAAATCCCGTCCGAAATCCCGTACGAAATCCCGTCCGAAATCCGGTCCGAAATCCAGTCCGAAATCCCGTACGAAATCCCGTACGAAATCCCGTACAAAATCCCATCAGAAATCCCGTCCGAAATCGCGTCCGAAAACCAGTCCGAAATCCCGTACGAAATCCAGTACGAAATCCCATAAGAAATCCCGTACGAAATCCCGTCCGAAATCCCGTCCGAAATCCTGTACGAAATCCCGTACGAAATCCCGTACGAAATCCCATACGAAATCCCGTCCAAAATCCGGTCGGAAATCCCGTCCGAAATCCCGTACGAAATCCCGTCCGAAATCCGGTCCGAAATCCCGTCCGAAATCCCGTCCAAAATCCTGTACGACATCCTGTACGAAATCCTGTACGAAATCCAGTCCGAAATCCCGTCCGAAATCCCGTCCAAAATCCTGTACGAAATCCCGTACGAAATCCTGTACGAAATCCAGTCCGAAATCCCATCCGAAATCCCGTCCGAAATCCCGTCCGAAATCCCGTCCAAAATCCCGTACGACATCCCGTACGAAATCCTGTACGAAATCCCGTACGAAATCGAAATCCCGTATGAAATCGAAATCCCGTCCGAAATCCCGTCCGAAATCCCGTCCGAAATCCCGTCCGAAATCCCGTCCGAAATCCCGTCCGAAATCCCGTCTGAAATCCTGTCCGAAATCCCGTCCGAAATCCCATACGAAATCCTGTACGAAATCCCATACAAAATCCCGTACGAAATCCCGTACGAAATCGAAATCCCGTACGAAATCCCGTAGGAAATCGAAATCCCGTCGGAAATCCCGTCAGAAATCCCGTACGAAATAGAAATCCCTTACAAAATCCCGTACGAAATCGAAATCCCGTACGAAATCCCGTAGGAAATCGAAATCCCATACGAAATCCCGTACGAAATCCCGTCTGAAATCGAAATCCCGTCCGAAATCCTGTACGAAATCGAAATCCCTTACAAAATCCCGTTCGACATCCCATACGAAATAGAAATCCCGTACGAAATCCCGTACGAAATTGAAATCCCGTTCGAAATCCCGTCCAAAATCCCGTACGACATCCCGTACGAAATCCTGTACGAAATCCCGTACGAAATCGAAATCCCGTATGAAATCGAAATCCCGTACGAAATCCCGTACGAAATCCCGTACGAAATCGAAATCCCGTACGAAATCCCATAGGAAATCCCTTCCGAAATCTAAATCCCGTCCAAAATCTAAATCACATCCGAAATCCCGTCCAAAAACCAGTCCGAAATCCCTTCCGAAATCCCGTACGAAATCCTGTACGAAATCCAGTCCGAAATCCCGTACAAAATCGTAATCCCGAACGAAATCCCGTACGAAATCGAAATCCCGTATGAAATCGAAATCCCGTTTGAAATCCCGTACGAAATCCCGTATGAAATCGAAATCCCGTACGAAATCCCATACGAAATCCCTTCCGAAATCTAAATCCCGTCCGATATCTAAATCCCGTCCGAAATCCCGTCCAAAAACCAGTCTGAAATCCCTTCCGAAATCCCGTACGAAATCCTGTACGAAATCCAGTCCGAAATCCCGTACAAAATCGAAATCCCGTACGATATCCCGGACGAAATCGAAATTTTGTACGAAATCGAAATCCCGTACGAAATCCCGTACGAAATCCCGTATGAAATCCCATCCGAAATCCCGTCCGAAATCGTGTCCGAAATCCAGTCCGAAATCCCGTACGAAATCCCGTACGAAATCCCGTATGAAATCCCATCCGAAATCCCGTCCGAAATCCGGTCTGAAATCCCGTCCGAAATCCCGTACGAAATCCCGTCCGAAATCCGGTCCGAAATCCAGTCCGAAATCCCGTACGAAATCCCATACAAAATCCTGTACGAAATCCAGTCCGAAATCTCATCCGAAATCCCGTCCGAAATCCCGTCCGAAATCCTGTACGACATCCCGTACGAAATCCAGTCCGAAATCCCGTCCGAAATCCCGTCCAAAATCCTGTACGAAATCCCGTACGAAATCCTGTACGAAATCCAGTCCGAAATCCCATCCGAAATCCCGTCCGAAATCCCGTCCGAAATCCCGTCCAAAATCCCGTACGACATCCCGTACGAAATCCTGTACGAAATCCCGTACGAAATCGAAATCCCGTATGAAATCGAAATCCCGTACGAAATCCCGTCCGAAATCCCGTCCGAAATCCCGTCCGAAATCCCGTCCGAAATCCCGTCCGAAATCCCGTCTGAAATCCTGTCCGAAATCCCGTCCGAAATCCCGTACGAAATCCTGTACGAAATCCCATACAAAATCCCGTACCAAATCCCGTACGAAATCGAAATCCCGTACGAAATCCCGTAGGAAATCGAAATCCCGTCGGAAATCCCGTCAGAAATCCCGTACGAAATAGAAATCCCTTACAAAATCCCGTACGAAATCGAAATCCCATACGAAATCCCATACGAAATCCCGTCTGAAATCGAAATCCCGTCCGAAATCCTGTACGAAATCGAAATCCCTTACAAAATCCCGTTCGACATCCCGTACGAAATAGAAATCCGTACGAAATCCCGTACGAAATCGAAATCCCGTTCAAAATCCCGTACGAAATCGAAATCCCGTACGAAATCCCGTCCGAAATCGAAATCCCGTCCGAAAGCCCGTTCGAAATCCCGTCCGAAATCCCGTCCGAAATCCCGTCCGAAATCCCGTCCGAAATCCTGTACAAATCCTGTACGAAATCCCGTACGAAATCCCATACGAAATCCCGTCCGAAATCCCGCCTGAAATCCCGTCCGAAATCCCATACGAAATCCTGTCCAAAATCCCATCCGAAATCCAGTCCGAAATCCCATACGAAATCCCATACAAAATCCTGTACGAAATCCAGTCCGAAATCTCATCCGAAATCCCGTCCGAAATCCCGTCCGAAATCCCGTCCAAAATCCCGTACAACATCCCGTACGAAATCCTGTACGAAATCCCGTACAAAATCAAAATCCCGTAGGAAATCGAAATCCCGTCGGAAATCCCATCAGAAATCCCGTACGAAATAGAAATCCCTTACAAAATCCCGTACGAAATCGAAATCCCGTACGAAATCCCGTCCGAAATCCCGTCCGAAATCCTGTACGAAATCCCGTACGAAATCCCGTACGAAATCCCATACGAAATCCCGTCCGAAATCCCGTCTGAAATCCCGTCTGAAATCCTGTACAAAATCCCGTCCGAAATCCGGTCCGAAATCCAGTCCGAAATCCCGTACGAAATCCCATACAAAATCCTGTACGAAATCCAGTCCGAAATCTCATCCGAAATCCCGTCCGAAATCCCGTCCGAAATCCCGTCCAAAATCCTGTACGACATCCCGTCCGAAATCCTGTACGAAATCCCGTACGAAATCCCGTATGAAATCCCATACGAAATCCCGTCCGAAATCCCGTCTGAAATCCCGTCCGAAATCCCGTACGAAATCCCGTCCGAAATCCCGTCCGAAATCCAGTCCGAAATCCCGTACGAAATCCCATACAAAATCCTGTACGAAATCCAGTCCGAAATCCCATCCGAAATCCCGTCCAAAATCCTGTACGAAATCCCGTACGAAATCCTGTACGAAATCCAGTCCGAAATCCCATCCGAAATCCCGTCCGAAATCCCGTCCAAAATCCCGTACGACATCCCGTACGAAATCCTGTACGAAATCCCGTACGAAATCGAAATCCCGTACAAAATCCCGTACGAAATCCCGTACGAAATCGAAATCCCGTACGAAATCCCATACGAAATCCCTTCCGAAATCTAAATCCCGTCCGATATCTAAATCCCGTCCGAAATCCCGTCCAAAAACCAGTCCAAAATCTCTTCCGAAATCCCGTACGAAATCCTGTACGAAATCCAGTCCGAAATCCCGTACAAAATCGAAATCCCGTACGATATCCCGGACGAAATCGAAATTTCGTACGAAATCGAAATCCCGTACGAAATCCCGTACGAAATCCCGTACGAAATCCCATCCGAAATCCCGTCCAAAATCCCATCCGAAATCCAGTCCGAAATCCCGTACGAAATCCCATACAAAATCCTGTACGAAATCCAGTCCGAAATCTCATCCGAAATCCCGTCCGAAATCCCATACGAAATCCCGTCCAAAATCCTGTACGACATCCCGTACGAAATCCTGTACGAAATCCAATCCGAAATCCCGTCCGAAATCCCGTCCAAATCCTGTACGAAATCCCGTACGAAATCCTGTACGAAATCCAGTCCGAAATCCCATCCGAAATCCCGTCCGAAATCCCGTCCAAAATCCCGTACGACATCCCGTACGAAATCCTGTACGAAATCCCGTACGAAATCAAAATCGCGTATGAAATCGAAATCCCGTACGAAATCCCGTACGAAATCCCGTACGAAATCGAAATCCCGTACAAAATCCCATACGAAATCCCTTCCGAAATCTAAATCCCGTCCGATATCTAAATCCCGTCCGAAATCCCGTCCAAAAACCAGTCCGAAATCTCTTCCGAAATCCCGTACGAAATCCTGTACGAAATCCAGTCCGAAATCCCGTACAAAATCGAAATCCCGTACGATATCCCGGACGAAATCGAAATTTCGTACAAAATCGAAATCTCGTACGAAATCCCGTACGAAATCCATTACGAAATCCAGTCCGAAATCCCATCCGAAATCCCGTCCAAAATCCTGTACGAAATCCCGTACGAAATCCTGTACGAAATCCAGTCCGAAATCCCATCCGAAATCCCGTCCGAAATCCCGTCCAAAATCCCGTACGACATCCCGTACGAAATCCTGTACGAAATCCCGTACGAAATCGAAATCCCGTACAAAATCCCGTACGAAATCCCGTACGAAATCGAAATCCCGTACGAAATCCCATACGAAATCCCTTCCGAAATCTAAATCCCGTCCGATATCTAAATCCCGTCCGAAATCCCGTCCAAAAACCAGTCCAAAATCTCTTCCGAAATCCCGTACGAAATCCTGTACGAAATCCAGTCCGAAATCCCGTACAAAATCGAAATCCCGTACGATATCCCGGACGAAATCGAAATTTCGTACGAAATCGAAATCCCGTACGAAATCCCGTACGAAATCCCGTACGAAATCCCATCCGAAATCCCGTCCAAATCCCATCCGAAATCCAGTCCGAAATCCCGTACGAAATCCCATACAAAATCCTGTACGAAATCCAGTCCGAAATCTCATCCGAAATCCCGTCCGAAATCCCATACGAAATCCCGTCCAAAATCCTGTACGACATCCCGTACGAAATCCTGTACGAAATCCAATCCGAAATCCCGTCCGAAATCCCGTCCAAAATCCTGTACGAAATCCCGTACGAAATCCTGTACGAAATCCAGTCCGAAATCCCATCCGAAATCCCGTCCGAAATCCCGTCCAAAATCCCGTACGACATCCCGTACGAAATCCTGTACGAAATCCCGTACGAAATCAAAATCGCGTATGAAATCGAAATCCCGTACGAAATCCCGTACGAAATCCCGTACGAAATCGAAATCCCGTACAAAATCCCATACGAAATCCCTTCCGAAATCTAAATCCCGTCCGATATCTAAATCCCGTCCGAAATCCCGTCCAAAAACCAGTCCGAAATCTCTTCCGAAATCCCGTACGAAATCCTGTACGAAATCCAGTCCGAAATCCCGTACAAAATCGAAATCCCGTACGATATCCCGGACGAAATCGAAATTTCGTACAAAATCGAAATCTCGTACGAAATCCCGTACGAAATCCATTACGAAATCCCATCCGAAATCCCGTCCGAAATCGCGTCCGAAATCCAGTCCGAAATCCCGTACGAAATCCAGTACGAAATCCCGTAAGAAATCTCGTACGAAATCCCGTCCGAAATCCCGTCCGAAATCCTGTACGAAATCCCGTACGAAATCCCGTACGAAATCCCATACGAAATCCCGTCCGAAATCCCGTCTGAAATCTCGTCCGAAATCCCGTACGAAATCCCGTCCGAAATCCCGTCCGAAATCCAGTCCGAAATCCCGTACGAAATCCCATACAAAATCCTGTACGAAATCCAGTCCGAAATCCCATACGAAATCCCGTCCAAAATCCTGTACGACATCCCGTACGAAATCCTGTACGAAATCCAATCCGAAATCCCGTCCGAAATCCCGTCCAAAATCCTGTACGAAATCCCGTACGAAATCCTGTACGAAATCCAGTCCGAAATCCCATCCGAAATCCCGTCCGAAATCCCGTCCGAAATCCCGTCCGAAATCCCGTACGAAATCCCATACAAAATCCTGTACGAAATCCCGTCCGAAATCCCGTCCGAAATCCAGTCCGAAATCCCGTACGAAATCCCATACAAAATCCTGTACGAAATCCAGTCCGAAATCCCATACGAAATCCCGTCCAAAATCCTGTACGACATCCCGTACGAAATCCTGTACGAAATCCAATCCGAAATCCCGTCCGAAATCCCGTCCAAAATCCTGTACGAAATCCCGTACGACATCCTGCACGAAATCCAGTCCGAAATCCCATCCGAAATCCCGTCCGAAATCCCGTCCGAAATCCCGTCCAAAATCACGTACGACATCCCGTACGAAATCCTGTACGAAATCCCGTACGAAATCAAAATCCCGTATGAAATCGAAATCCCGTCCGAAATCCCGTCCGAAATCCCGTCCAAAATCCCGTACGACATCCCGTACGAAATCCTGTACGAAATCCCGTACGAAATCAAAATCCCGTAGGAAATCGAAATCCCGTCGGAAATCCCGTCAGAAATCCCGTACGAAATAGAAATCCCTTACAAAATCCCGTACGAAATCGAAATCCCGTACGAAATCCCGTAGGAAATCGAAATCCCATACGAAATCCCGTACGAAATCCCATCTGAAATCGAAATCCCGTCCGAAATCCTGTACGAAATCGAAATCCCTTACAAAATCCCGTTCGACATCCCGTACGAAATAGAAATCCCGTACGAAATCCCGTACGAAATCGAAATCCCGTTCGAATTTCCGTACAAAATCGAAATCCCGTACGAAATCCCGTCCGAAATCGAAATCCCGTCCGAAATCCCGTTCGAAATCCCGTCCGAAATCCCGTCCGAAATCCCGTCCAAAATCCCGTACGAAATCCAGTACGAAATCCCGTACAAAATCCCATACGAAATCCCGTCCAAAATCCCGTCTGAAATCCCGTCCGAAATCCCATACGAAATCCCGTCCGAAATCCCATCCGAAATCCAGTCCGAAATCCCGTCCGAAATCCCGTCCAAAATCCTGTACGAAAACCCGTACGAAATCCTGTACGAAATCCAGTCCGAAATCCCATCCGAAATCCTGTCCGAAATCCCGTCCGAAATCCAGTCCAAAATCCCGTACGACATCCCGTACGAAATCCTGTACGAAATCCCGTACGAAATCAAAGTCCCGTATGAAATCGAAATCCCGTACGAAATCCCGTACGAAATCCCGTACGAAATCGAAATCCCGTACGAAATCCCATACGAAATTCCTTCCGAAATCTAAATCCCGTCCGATATCTAAATCCCGTCCGAAATCCCGTCCAAAAACCAGTCCGAAATCTCTTCCGAAATCCCGTACGAAATCCTGTACGAAATCCAGTCCGAAATCCCGTACAAAATCGAAATCCCGTACGATATCCCGGACGAAATCGAAATTTCGTACGAAATCGAAATCCCGTACGAAATCCAGTACGAAATCCCGTAAGAAATCCCGTACGAAATCCCATCCGAAATCCCGTACGAAATCCTGTACGAAATCCCGTACGAAATCCCGTACGAAATCCCATACGAAATCCCGTCCGAAATCCCGTCTGAAATCCCGTCCGACATCCCGTACGAAATCCCGTACGAAATCCCATACAAAATCCTGTACGAAATCCAGTCCGAAATCTCATCCGAAATCCCGTCCGAAATCCCATACGAAATCCCGTCCAAAATCCTGTACGACATCCCATACGAAATCCTGTACGAAATCCAATCTGAAATCCCGTCCGAAATCCCGTCCAAAATCCTGTACGAAATCCCGTACGAAATCCTGTACGAAATCCAGTCCGAAATCCCATCCGAAATCCTGTCCGAAATCCCGTCCGAAATCCCGTCCGAAATCCCGTCCAAAATCCTGTACGAAATCCCGTACGAAATCCTGTACGAAATCCAGTCCGAAATCCCATCCGAAATCCCGTCCGAAATCCCATCCGAAATCCCGTCCGAAATCCCGTCCGAAATCCCGTCCAAAATCCCGTACGACATCCTGTACGAAATCCTGTACGAAATCCAGTCCGAAATCCCATCCGAAATCCCGTCCGAAATCCCATCCGAAATCCCGTCTGAAATCCCGTCCGAAATCCAGTCCAAAATCCCGTACGAAATCCCATACAAAATCCTGTACGAAATCCAGTCCGAAATCTCATCCGAAATCCCGTCCGAAATCCCATACGAAATCCCGTCCAAAATCCTGTACGACATCCCATACGAAATCCTGTACGAAATCCAATCTGAAATCCCGTCCGAAATCCCGTCCAAAATCCTGTACGAAATCCCGTACGAAATCCTGTACGAAATCCAGTCCGAAATCCCATCCGAAATCCTGTCCGAAATCCCGTCCGAAATCCCGTCCGAAATCCCGTCCAAAATCCTGTACGAAATCCCGTACGAAATCCTGTACGAAATCCAGTCCGAAATCCCATCCGAAATCCCGTGCGAAATCCCATCCGAAATCCCGTCCGAAATCCCGTCCGAAATCCCGTCCAAAATCCCGTACGACATCCCGTACGAAATCCTGTACGAAATCCCGTACGAAATCAAAATCCCGTATGAAATCGAAATCCCGTACGAAATCCCGTACGAAATCCCGTACGAAATCGAAATCCTGTACGAAATCCCATACGAAATCCCTTCCGAAATCTAAATCCCGTCCGATATCTAAATCCCGTCCGAAATCCCGTCCAAAAACCAGTCCGAAATCTCTTCCGAAATCCCGTACGAAATCCTGTACGAAATCCAGTCCGAAATCCCGTACAAAATCGAAATCCCGTACGATATCCCGGACGAAATCGAAATTTCGTACAAAATCGAAATCTCGTACGAAATCCCGTACGAAATCCATTACGAAATCCCATCCGAAATCCCGTCCGAAATCGCGTCCGAAATCCAGTCCGAAATCCCGTACGAAATCCAGTACGAAATCCCGTAAGAAATCCCGTACGAAATCCCGTCCGAAATCCCGTCCGAAATCCTGTACGAAATCCCGTACGAAATCCCGTACGAAATCCCATACGAAATCCCGTCCGAAATCCCGTCTGAAATCTCGTCCGAAATCCCGTACGAAATCCCGTCCGAAATCCCGTCCGAAATCCAGTCCGAAATCCCGTACGAAATCCCATACAAAATCCTGTACGAAATCCAGTCCGAAATCCCATACGAAATCCCGTCCAAAATCCTGTACGACATCCCGTACGAAATCCTGTACGAAATCCAATCCGAAATCCCGTCCGAAATCCCGTCCAAAATCCTGTACGAAATCCCGTACGAAATCCTGTACGAAATCCAGTCCGAAATCCCATCCGAAATCCCGTCCGAAATCCCGTCCGAAATCCCGTCGAAAATCCCGTACGACATCCCGTACGAAATCCTGTACAAAATCCCGTCCGAAATCCCGTCCGAAATCCAGTCCGAAATCCCGTACGAAATCCCATACAAAATCCTGTACGAAATCCAGTCCGAAATCCCATACGAAATCCCGTCCAAAATCCTGTACGACATCCCGTACGAAATCCTGTACGAAATCCAATCCGAAATCCCG
This sequence comes from Lethenteron reissneri, assembly GCF_015708825.2. Lineage (NCBI taxonomy): Eukaryota > Metazoa > Chordata > Hyperoartia > Petromyzontiformes > Petromyzontidae > Lethenteron > Lethenteron reissneri. The sequence goes on from NW_026891936.1 coordinate 47,669, forward strand.
TCCGAAATCCCGTCCAAAATCCTGTACGAAATCCCGTACGACATCCTGCACGAAATCCAGTCCGAAATCCCATCCGAAATCCCGTCCGAAATCCCGTCCGAAATCCCGTCCAAAATCCCGTACGACATCCCGTACGAAATCCTGTACGAAATCCCGTACGAAATCAAAATCCCGTATGAAATCGAAATCCCGTCGGAAATCCCGTCCGAAATCCCGTCCAAAATCCCGTACGACATCCCGTACGAAATCCTGTACGAAATCCCGTACGAAATCAAAATCCCGTAGGAAATCGAAATCCCGTCGGAAATCCCGTCAGAAATCCCGTACGAAATAGAAATCCCTTACAAAATCCCGTACGAAATCGAAATCCCGTACGAAATCCCGTAGGAAATCGAAATCCCATACGAAATCCCGTACGAAATCCCATCTGAAATCGAAATCCCGTCCGAAATCCTGTACGAAATCGAAATCCCTTACAAAATCCCGTTCGACATCCCGTACGAAATAGAAATCCCGTACGAAATCCCGTACGAAATCGAAATCCCGTTCGAATTCCCGTACAAAATCGAAATCCCGTACGAAATCCCGTCCGAAATCGAAATCCCGTCCGAAATCCCGTTCGAAATCCCGTCCGAAATCCCGTCCGAAATCCCGTCCAAAATCCCGTACGAAATCCAGTACGAAATCCCGTACGAAATCCCATACGAAATCCCGTCCAAAATCCCGTCTGAAATCCCGTCCGAAATCCCATACGAAATCCCGTCCGAAATCCCATCCGAAATCCAGTCCGAAATCCCGTCCGAAATCCCGTCCAAAATCCTGTACGAAACCCCGTACGAAATCCTGTACGAAATCCAGTCCGAAATCCCATCCGAAATCCTGTCCGAAATCCCGTCCGAAATCCCGTCCAAAATCCCGTACGACATCCCGTACGAAATCCTGTACGAAATCCCGTACGAAATCAAAGTCCCGTATGAAATCGAAATCCCGTACGAAATCCCGTACGAAATCCCGTACGAAATCGAAATCCCGTACGAAATCCCATACGAAATTCCTTCCGAAATCTAAATCCCGTCCGATATCTAAATCCCGTCCGAAATCCCGTCCAAAAACCAGTCCGAAATCTCTTCCGAAATCCCGTACGAAATCCTGTACGAAATCCAGTCCGAAATCCCGTACAAAATCGAAATCCCGTACGATATCCCGGACGAAATCGAAATTTCGTACGAAATCGAAATCCCGTACGAAATCCCGTACGAAATCCCGTACGAAATCCCATCCGAAATCTTGTCCGAAATCGCGTCCGAAATTCAGTCCGAAATCCTGTACGAAATCCAGTACGAAATCCCGTAAGAAATCCCGTACGAAATCCCATCCGAAATCCCGTCCGAAATCCCGTCCGAAATCCTGTACGAAATCCCGTACGAAATCCCGTACGAAATCCCATACGAAATCCCGTCCGAAATCCCGTCTGAAATCCCGTCCGACATCCCGTACGAAATCCCGTACGAAATCCCATACAAAATCCTGTACGAAATCCAGTCCGAAATCTCATCCGAAATCCCGTCCGAAATCCCATACGAAATCCCGTCCAAAATCCTGTACGACATCCCATACGAAATCCTGTACGAAATCCAATCTGAAATCCCGTCCGAAATCCCGTCCAAAATCCTGTACGAAATCCCGTACGAAATCCTGTACGAAATCCAGTCCGAAATCCCATCCGAAATCCTGTCCGAAATCCCGTCCGAAATCCCGTCCGAAATCCCGTCCAAAATCCTGTACGAAATCCCGTACGAAATCCTGTACGAAATCCAGTCCGAAATCCCATCCGAAATCTCGTCCGAAATCCCATCCGAAATCCCGTCCGAAATCCCGTCCGAAATCCCGTCCAAAATCCCGTACGACATCCCGTACGAAATCCTGTACGAAATCCAGTCCGAAATCCCATCCGAAATCCCGTCCGAAATCCCATCCGAAATCCCGTCTGAAATCCCGTCCGAAATCCAGTCCAAAATCCCGTACGAAATCCCATACAAAATCCTGTACGAAATCCAGTCCGAAATCTCATCCGAAATCCCGTCCGAAATCCCATACGAAATCCCGTCCAAAATCCTGTACGACATCCCATACGAAATCCTGTACAAAATCCAATCTGAAATCCCGTCCGAAATCCCGTCCAAAATCCTGTACGAAATCCCGTACGAAATCCTGTACGAAATCCAGTCCGAAATCCCATCCGAAATCCTGTCCGAAATCCCGTCCGAAATCCCGTCCGAAATCCCGTCCAAAATCCTGTACGAAATCCCGTACGAAATCCTGTACGAAATCCAGTCCGAAATCCCATCCGAAATCCCGTCCGAAATCCCATCCGAAATCCCGTCCGAAATCCCGTCCGAAATCCCGTCCAAAATCCCGTACGACATCCCGTACGAAATCCTGTACGAAATCCCGTACGAAATCAAAATCCCGTATGAAATCGAAATCCCGTACGAAATCCCGTACGAAATCCCGTACGAAATCGAAATCCTGTACGAAATCCCATACGAAATCCCTTCCGAAATCTAAATCCCGTCCGATATCTAAATCCCGTCCGAAATCCCGTCCAAAAACCAGTCCGAAATCTCTTCCGAAATCCCGTACGAAATCCTGTACGAAATCCAGTCCGAAATCCCGTACAAAATCGAAATCCCGTACGATATCCCGGACGAAATCGAAATTTCGTACAAAATCGAAATCTCGTACGAAATCCCGTACGAAATCCATTACGAAATCCCATCCGAAATCCCGTCCGAAATCGCGTCCGAATTCAGTCCGAAATCCCGTACGAAATCCAGTACGAAATCCCGTAAGAAATCCCGTACGAAATCCCGTCCGAAATCCCGTCCGAAATCCTGTACGAAATCCCGTACGAAATCCCGTACGAAATCCCATACGAAATCCCGTCCGAAATCCCGTCTGAAATCTCGTCCGAAATCCCGTACGAAATCCCGTCCGAAATCCCGTCCGAAATCCAGTCCGAAATCCCGTACGAAATCCCATACAAAATCCTGTACGAAATCCAGTCCGAAATCCCATATGAAATCCCGTCCAAAATCCTGTACGACATCCCGTACGAAATCCTGTACGAAATCCAATCCGAAATCCCGTCCGAAATCCCGTCCAAAATCCTGTACGAAATCCCGTACGAAATCCTGTACGAAATCCAGTCCGAAATCCCATCCGAAATCCCGTCCGAAATCCCGTCCGAAATCCCGTCGAAAATCCCGTACGACATCCCGTACGAAATCCTGTACGAAATCCCGTCCGAAATCCCGTCCGAAATCCAGTCCGAAATCCCGTACGAAATCCCATACAAAATCCTGTACGAAATCCAGTCCGAAATCCCATACGAAATCCCGTCCAAAATCCTGTACGACATCCCGTACGAAATCCTGTACGAAATCCAATCCGAAATCCCGTCCGAAATCCCGTCCAAAATCCTGTACGAAATCCCGTACGACATCCTGCACGAAATCCAGTCCGAAATCCCATCCGAAATCCCGTCCGAAATCCCGTCCGAAATCCCGTCCAAAATCCCGTACGACATCCCGTACGAAATCCTGTACGAAATCCCGTACGAAATCAAAATCCCGTATGAAATCGAAATCCCGTCGGAAATCCCGTCCGAAATCCCGTCCAAAATCCCGTACGACATCCCGTACGAAATCCTGTACGAAATCCCGTACGAAATCAAAATCCCGTAGGAAATCGAAATCCCGTCGGAAATCCCGTCAGAAATCCCGTACGAAATAGAAATCCCTTACAAAATCCCGTACGAAATCGAAATCCCGTACGAAATCCCGTAGGAAATCGAAATCCCATACGAAATCCCGTACGAAATCCCATCTGAAATCGAAATCCCGTCCGAAATCCTGTACGAAATCGAAATCCCTTACAAAATCCCGTTCGACATCCCGTACGAAATAGAAATCCCGTACGAAATCCCGTACGAAATCGAAATCCCGTTCGAATTCCCGTACAAAATCGAAATCCCGTACGAAATCCCGTCCGAAATCGAAATCCCGTCCGAAATCCCGTTCGAAATCCCGTCCGAAATCCCGTCCGAAATCCCGTCCAAAATCCCGTACAAAATCCAGTACGAAATCCCGTACGAAATCCCATACGAAATCCCGTCCAAAATCCCGTCTGAAATCCCGTCCGAAATCCCATACGAAATCCCGTCCGAAATCCCATCCGAAATCCAGTCCGAAATCCCGTCCGAAATCCCGTCCAAAATCCTGTACGAAACCCCGTACGAAATCCTGTACGAAATCCAGTCCGAAATCCCATCCGAAATCCTGTCCGAAATCCCGTCCGAAATCCCGTCCAAAATCCCGTACGACATCCCGTACGAAATCCTGTACGAAATCCCGTACGAAATCAAAGTCCCGTATGAAATCGAAATCCCGTACGAAATCCCGTACGAAATCCCGTACGAAATCGAAATCCCGTACGAAATCCCATACGAAATTCCTTCCGAAATCTAAATCCCGTCCGATATCTAAATCCCGTCCGAAATCCCGTCCAAAAACCAGTCCGAAATCTCTTCCGAAATCCCGTACGAAATCCTGTACGAAATCCAGTCCGAAATCCCGTACAAAATCGAAATCCCGTACGATATCCCGGACGAAATCGAAATTTCGTACGAAATCGAAATCCCGTACGAAATCCCGTACGAAATCCCGTACGAAATCCCATCCGAAATCTTGTCCGAAATCGCGTCCGAAATTCAGTCCGAAATCCCGTACGAAATCCAGTACGAAATCCCGTAAGAAATCCCGTACGAAATCCCATCCGAAATCCCGTCCGAAATCCTGTACGAAATCCCGTACGAAATCCCGTACGAAATCCCATACGAAATCCCGTCCGAAATCCCGTCTGAAATCCCGTCCGACATCCCGTACGAAATCCCGTCCGAAATCCCGTCCGAAATCCAGTCCAAAATCCCGTACGAAATCCCATACAAAATCCTGTACGAAATCCAGTCCGAAATCCCATACGAAATCCCGTCCAAAATCCTGTACGACATCCCGTACGAAATCCTGTACGAAATCCAGTCCGAAATCCCATCCGAAATCCCGTCCGAAATCCCATCCGAAATCCCGTCCGAAATCCCGTCCGAAATCCCGTCCAAAATCCCGTACGACATCCCGTACGAAATCCTGTACGAAATCCCGTACGAAATCAAAATCCCGTATGAAATCGAAATCCCGTACGAAATCCCGTACGAAATCCCGTACGAAATCGAAATCCTGTACGAAATCCCATACGAAATCCCTTCCGAAATCTAAATCCCGTCCGATATCTAAATCCCGTCCGAAATCCCGTCCAAAAACCAGTCCGAAATCTCTTCCGAAATCCCGTACGAAATCCTGTACGAAATCCAGTCCGAAATCCCGTACAAAATCGAAATCCCGTACGATATCCCGGACGAAATCGAAATTTCGTACAAAATCGAAATCTCGTACGAAATCCCGTACGAAATCCATTACGAAATCCCATCCGAAATCCCGTCCGAAATCGCGTCCGAAATCCAGTCCGAAATCCCGTACGAAATCCAGTACGAAATCCCGTAAGAAATCCCGTACGAAATCCCGTCCGAAATCCCGTCCGAAATCCTGTACGAAATCCCGTACGAAATCCCGTACGAAATCCCATACGAAATCCCGTCCGAAATCCCGTCTGAAATCTCGTCCGAAATCCCGTACGAAATCCCGTCCGAAATCCCGTCCGAAATCCAGTCCGAAATCCCGTACGAAATCCCATACAAAATCCTGTACGAAATCCAGTCCGAAATCCCATATGAAATCCCGTCCAAAATCCTGTACGACATCCCGTACGAAATCCTGTACGAAATCCAATCCGAAATCCCGTCCGAAATCCCGTCCAAAATCCTGTACGAAATCCCGTACGAAATCCTGTACGAAATCCAGTCCGAAATCCCATCCGAAATCCCGTCCGAAATCCCGTCCGAAATCCCGTCGAAAATCCCGTACGACATCCCGTACGAAATCCTGTACGAAATCCCGTCCGAAATCCCGTCCGAAATCCAGTCCGAAATCCCGTACGAAATCCCATACAAAATCCTGTACGAAATCCAGTCCGAAATCCCATACGAAATCCCGTCCAAAATCCTGTACGACATCCCGTACGAAATCCTGTACGAAATCCAATCCGAAATCCCGTCCGAAATCCCGTCCAAAATCCTGTACGAAATCCCGTACGACATCCTGCACGAAATCCAGTCCGAAATCCCATCCGAAATCCCGTCCGAAATCCCGTCCGAAATCCCGTCCAAAATCCCGTACGACATCCCGTACGAAATCCTGTACGAAATCCCGTACGAAATCAAAATCCCGTATGAAATCGAAATCCCGTCGGAAATCCCGTCCGAAATCCCGTCCAAAATCCCGTACGACATCCCGTACGAAATCCTGTACGAAATCCCGTACGAAATCAAAATCCCGTAGGAAATCGAAATCCCGTCGGAAATCCCGTCAGAAATCCCGTACGAAATAGAAATCCCTTACAAAATCCCGTACGAAATCGAAATCCCGTACGAAATCCCGTAGGAAATCGAAATCCCATACGAAATCCCGTACGAAATCCCATCTGAAATCGAAATCCCGTCCGAAATCCTGTACGAAATCGAAATCCCTTACAAAATCCCGTTCGACATCCCGTACGAAATAGAAATCCCGTACGAAATCCCGTACGAAATCGAAATCCCGTTCGAATTCCCGTACAAAATCGAAATCCCGTACGAAATCCCGTCCGAAATCGAAATCCCGTCCGAAATCCCGTTCGAAATCCCGTCCGAAATCCCGTCCGAAATCCCGTCCAAAATCCCGTACAAAATCCAGTACGAAATCCCGTACGAAATCCCATACGAAATCCCGTCCAAAATCCCGTCTGAAATCCCGTCCGAAATCCCATACGAAATCCCGTCCGAAATCCCATCCGAAATCCAGTCCGAAATCCCGTCCGAAATCCCGTCCAAAATCCTGTACGAAACCCCGTACGAAATCCTGTACGAAATCCAGTCCGAAATCCCATCCGAAATCCTGTCCGAAATCCCGTCCGAAATCCCGTCCAAAATCCCGTACGACATCCCGTACGAAATCCTGTACGAAATCCCGTACGAAATCAAAGTCCCGTATGAAATCGAAATCCCGTACGAAATCCCGTACGAAATCCCGTACGAAATCGAAATCCCGTACGAAATCCCATACGAAATTCCTTCCGAAATCTAAATCCCGTCCGATATCTAAATCCCGTCCGAAATCCCGTCCAAAAACCAGTCCGAAATCTCTTCCGAAATCCCGTACGAAATCCTGTACGAAATCCAGTCCGAAATCCCGTACAAAATCGAAATCCCGTACGATATCCCGGACGAAATCGAAATTTCGTACGAAATCGAAATCCCGTACGAAATCCCGTACGAAATCCCGTACGAAATCCCATCCGAAATCTTGTCCGAAATCGCGTCCGAAATTCAGTCCGAAATCCCGTACGAAATCCAGTACGAAATCCCGTAAGAAATCCCGTACGAAATCCCATCCGAAATCCCGTCCGAAATCCTGTACGAAATCCCGTACGAAATCCCGTACGAAATCCCATACGAAATCCCGTCCGAAATCCCGTCTGAAATCCCGTCCGACATCCCGTACGAAATCCCGTCCGAAATCCCGTCCGAAATCCAGTCCAAAATCCCGTACGAAATCCCATACAAAATCCTGTACGAAATCCAGTCCGAAATCCCATACGAAATCCCGTCCAAAATCCTGTACGACATCCCGTACGAAATCCTGTACGAAATCCAGTCCGAAATCCCATCCGAAATCCCGTCCGAAATCCCATCCGAAATCCCGTCCGAAATCCCGTCCGAAATCCCGTCCAAAATCCCGTACGACATCCCGTACGAAATCCTGTACGAAATCCCGTACGAAATCAAAATCCCGTATGAAATCGAAATCCCGTACGAAATCCCGTACGAAATCCCGTACGAAATCGAAATCCTGTACGAAATCCCATACGAAATCCCTTCCGAAATCTAAATCCCGTCCGATATCTAAATCCCGTCCGAAATCCCGTCCAAAAACCAGTCCGAAATCTCTTCCGAAATCCCGTACGAAATCCTGTACGAAATCCAGTCCGAAATCCCGTACAAAATCGAAATCCCGTACGATATCCCGGACGAAATCGAAATTTCGTACAAAATCGAAATCTCGTACGAAATCCCGTACGAAATCCATTACGAAATCCCATCCGAAATCCCGTCCGAAATCGCGTCCGAAATCCAGTCCGAAATCCCGTACGAAATCCAGTACGAAATCCCGTAAGAAATCCCGTACGAAATCCCGTCCGAAATCCCGTCCGAAATCCTGTACGAAATCCCGTACGAAATCCCGTACGAAATCCCATACGAAATCCCGTCCGAAATCCCGTCTGAAATCTCGTCCGAAATCCCGTACGAAATCCCGTCCGAAATCCCGTCCGAAATCCAGTCCGAAATCCCGTACGAAATCCCATACAAAATCCTGTACGAAATCCAGTCCGAAATCCCATATGAAATCCCGTCCAAAATCCTGTACGACATCCCGTACGAAATCCTGTACGAAATCCAATCCGAAATCCCGTCCGAAATCCCGTCCAAAATCCTGTACGAAATCCCGTACGAAATCCTGTACGAAATCCAGTCCGAAATCCCATCCGAAATCCCGTCCGAAATCCCGTCCGAAATCCCGTCGAAAATCCCGTACGACATCCCGTACGAAATCCTGTACGAAATCCCGTCCGAAATCCCGTCCGAAATCCAGTCCGAAATCCCGTACGAAATCCCATACAAAATCCTGTACGAAATCCAGTCCGAAATCCCATACGAAATCCCGTCCAAAATCCTGTACGACATCCCGTACGAAATCCTGTACGAAATCCAATCCGAAATCCCGTCCGAAATCCCGTCCAAAATCCTGTACGAAATCCCGTACGACATCCTGCACGAAATCCAGTCCGAAATCCCATCCGAAATCCCGTCCGAAATCCCGTCCGAAATCCCGTCCAAAATCCCGTACGACATCCCGTACGAAATCCTGTACGAAATCCCGTACGAAATCAAAATCCCGTATGAAATCGAAATCCCGTCGGAAATCCCGTCCGAAATCCCGTCCAAAATCCCGTACGACATCCCGTACGAAATCCTGTACGAAATCCCGTACGAAATCAAAATCCCGTAGGAAATCGAAATCCCGTCGGAAATCCCGTCAGAAATCCCGTACGAAATAGAAATCCCTTACAAAATCCCGTACGAAATCGAAATCCCGTACGAAATCCCGTAGGAAATCGAAATCCCATACGAAATCCCGTACGAAATCCCATCTGAAATCGAAATCCCGTCCGAAATCCTGTACGAAATCGAAATCCCTTACAAAATCCCGTTCGACATCCCGTACGAAATAGAAATCCCGTACGAAATCCCGTACGAAATCGAAATCCCGTTCGAATTCCCGTACAAAATCGAAATCCCGTACGAAATCCCGTCCGAAATCGAAATCCCGTCCGAAATCCCGTTCGAAATCCCGTCCGAAATCCCGTCCGAAATCCCGTCCAAAATCCCGTACAAAATCCAGTACGAAATCCCGTACGAAATCCCATACGAAATCCCGTCCAAAATCCCGTCTGAAATCCCGTCCGAAATCCCATACGAAATCCCGTCCGAAATCCCATCCGAAATCCAGTCCGAAATCCCGTCCGAAATCCCGTCCAAAATCCTGTACGAAACCCCGTACGAAATCCTGTACGAAATCCAGTCCGAAATCCCATCCGAAATCCTGTCCGAAATCCCGTCCGAAATCCCGTCCAAAATCCCGTACGACATCCCGTACGAAATCCTGTACGAAATCCCGTACGAAATCAAAGTCCCGTATGAAATCGAAATCCCGTACGAAATCCCGTACGAAATCCCGTACGAAATCGAAATCCCGTACGAAATCCCATACGAAATTCCTTCCGAAATCTAAATCCCGTCCGATATCTAAATCCCGTCCGAAATCCCGTCCAAAAACCAGTCCGAAATCTCTTCCGAAATCCCGTACGAAATCCTGTACGAAATCCAGTCCGAAATCCCGTACAAAATCGAAATCCCGTACGATATCCCGGACGAAATCGAAATTTCGTACGAAATCGAAATCCCGTACGAAATCCCGTACGAAATCCCGTACGAAATCCCATCCGAAATCTTGTCCGAAATCGCGTCCGAAATTCAGTCCGAAATCCCGTACGAAATCCAGTACGAAATCCCGTAAGAAATCCCGTACGAAATCCCATCCGAAATCCCGTCCGAAATCCTGTACGAAATCCCGTACGAAATCCCGTACGAAATCCCATACGAAATCCCGTCCGAAATCCCGTCTGAAATCCCGTCCGACATCCCGTACGAAATCCCGTCCGAAATCCCGTCCGAAATCCAGTCCAAAATCCCGTACGAAATCCCATACAAAATCCTGTACGAAATCCAGTCCGAAATCTCATCCGAAATCCCGTCCGAAATCCCATACGAAATCCCGTCCAAAATCCTGTACGACATCCCATACGAAATCCTGTACGAAATCCAATCCGAAATCCCGTCCGAAATCCCGTCCAAAATCCTGTACGAAATCCCGTACGAAATCCTGTACGAAATCCAGTCCGAAATCCCATCCGAAATCCTGTCCGAAATCCCGTCCGAAATCCCGTCCGAAATCCCGTCCAAAATCCTGTACGAAATCCCGTACGAAATCCTGTACGAAATCCAGTCCGAAATCCCATCCGAAATCCCGTCCGAAATCCCATCCGAAATCCCGTCCGAAATCCCGTCCGAAATCCCGTCCAAAATCCCGTACGACATCCCGTACGAAATCCTGTACGAAATCCCGTACGAAATCAAAATCCCGTATGAAATCGAAATCCCGTACGAAATCCCGTACGAAATCCCGTACGAAATCGAAATCCTGTACGAAATCCCATACGAAATCCCTTCCGAAATCTAAATCCCGTCCGATATCTAAATCCCGTCCGAAATCCCGTCCAAAAACCAGTCCGAAATCTCTTCCGAAATCCCGTACGAAATCCTGTACGAAATCCCGTACGAAATCAAAATCCCGTATGAAATCGAAATCCCGTCGGAAATCCCGTCCGAAATCCCGTCCAAAATCCCGTACGACATCCCGTACCAAATCCCGTTCGACATCCCGTACGAAATAGAAATCCCGTACGAAATCCCGTACGAAATCGAAATCCCGTTCGAAATCCCGTACGAAATCGAAATCCCGTACGAAATCGAAATCCCGTCCGAAATCCAGTCCAAAATCCCGTACGAAATCCCATACAAAATCCTGTATGAAATCCAGTCCGAAATCTCATCCGAAATCCCGTCCGAAATCCCATACGAAATCCCGTCCAAAATCCTGTACGACATCCCGTACGAAATCCTGTACGAAATCCAATCCGAAATCCCGTCCGAAATCCCGTCCAAAATCCTGTACGAAATCCCGTACGAAATCCTGTACGAAATCCAGTCCGAAATCCCATCCGAAATCCCGTCCGAAATCCCGTCCGAAATCCCGTCCGAAATCCCGTCCAAAATCCTGTACGAAATCCCGTACGAAATCCTGTACGAAATCCAGTCCGAAATCCCATCCGAAATCCCGTCCGAAATCCCATCCGAAATCCCGTCCGAAATCCCGTCCGAAATCCCGTCCAAAATCCCGTACGACATCCCGTACGAAATCCTGTACGAAATCCCGTACGAAATCAAAATCCCGTATGAAATCGAAATCCCGTACGAAATCCCGTACGAAATCCCGTACGAAATCGAAATCCCGTACGAAATCCCATACGAAATCCCTTCCGAAATCTAAATCCCGTCCGATATCTAAATCCCGTCCGAAATCCCGTCCAAAAACCAGTCCGAAATCTCTTCCGAAATCCCGTACGAAATCCTGTACGAAATCCCGTACGAAATCAAAATCCCGTATGAAATCGAAATCCCCTCGGAAATCCCGTCCGAAATCCCGTCCAAAATCCCGTACGACATCCCGTACGAAATCCCGTTCGACATCCCGTACGAAATAGAAATCCCATACGAAATCCCATACGAAATCGAAATCCCGTTCGAAATCCCATACGAAATCGAAATCCCGTTCGAAATCCCGACCGAAATCCCGTCCAAAATCCCGTACGAAATCCAGTACGAAATCCCGTACGAAATCCCATAAGAAATCCCGTCCGAAATCCCATACGAAATCCAGTCCGAAATCCCGTACGAAATCCCATACAAAATTTTGTACGAAATCCAGTCCGAAATCTCAACCGAAATCCCGTCCAAAATCCTGTACGAAATCCCGTACGAAATCCTGTACGAAATCCAGTCCGAAATCCCATCCGAAATCCCGTCCGAAATCCCGTCCGAAATCCCTTCCAAAATCCCGTTTGACATCCCGTACGAAATCCTGTACGAAATCCCGTACGAAATCAAAATCCCGTATGAAAACGAAATCCCGTACGAAATCGAAATCCCGTACGAAATCCCATACGAAATCCCTTCCGAAATCTAAATCCCGTCCGATATCTAAATCCCGTCCGAAATCCCGTCCAAAAACCAGTCCGAAATCTCTTCCGAAATCCCGTACGAAATCCTGTACGAAATCCAGTCCGAAATCCCGTACAAAATCGAAATCCCGTACGATATCCCGGACGAAATCGAAATTTCGTACGAAATCGAAATCCCGTACGAAATCCCGTACGAAATCCCATCCCGTACGAAATCCCATCCGAAATCCCGTCCGAAATCCCGTCCGAAATCCAGTCCGAAATCCCGTATGAAATCCAGTACGAAATCCCGTAAGAAATCCCGTACGAAATCCCGTCCGAAATCCCGTCCGAAATCCTGTACGAAATCCCGTACGAAATCCCGTACGAAATCCCATATGAAATCCCGTCCGAAATCCCGTCTGAAATCCCGTCCGAAATCCCGTACGAAATCCCGTCCGAAATCCCGTCCGAAATCCAGTCCAAAATCCCGTACGAAATCCCATACAAATCCTGTACGAAATCCAGTCCGAAATCTCATCCGAAATCCCGTCCGAAATCCCGTCCGAAATCCCGTCCAAAATCCTGTACGACAACCCGTACGAAATCCTGTACGAAATCCAATCCGAAATCCCGTCCGAAATCCCGTCCAAAATCCTGTACGACATCCCGTACGAAATCCTGTACGAAATCCAGTCCGATATCCCATCCGAAATCCCGTCCGAAATCCCGTCCGAAATCCCGTCCAAAATCCCGTACGACATCCCGTACGAAATCCTGTACGAAATCCCGTACGAAATTGAAATCCCGTATGAAATCGAAATCCCGTACGAAATCCTGTCCGAAATCCCGTCCGAAATCCCGTCCGAAATCCCGTCTGAAATCCTGTCCGAAATCCCGTCCGAAATCCCGTACGAAATCCTGTACGAAATCCCATACAAAATCGAATCCCGTACGAAATCCCGTAGGAAATCGAAATCCCGTCGGAAATCCTGTCAGAAATCCCGTACGAAATCCTGTACGAAATCCAGTCCGAAATCCCATCCGAAATCCCGTCCGAAATCCCGTCCGAAATCCCTTCCAAAATCCCGTTTGACATCCCGTACGAAATCCTGTACGAAATCCCGTACGAAATCAAAATCCCGTATAAAAACGAAATCCCGTACGAAATCGAAATCCCGTACGAAATCCCATACGAAATCCCTTCCGAAATCTAAATCCCGTCCGATATCTAAATCCCGTCCGAAATCCCGTCCAAAAACCAGTCCGAAATCTCTTCCGAAATCCCGTACGAAATCCTGTACGAAATCCAGTCCGAAATCCCGTACAAAATCGAAATCCCGTACGATATCCCGGACGAAATCGAAATTTCGTACGAAATCGAAATCCCGTACGAAATCCCGTACGAAATCCCATCCGAAATCCCGTCCGAAATCGCGTCCGAAATCCAGTCCGAAATCCCGTATGAAATCCAGTACGAAATCCCGTAAGAAATCCCGTACGAAATCCCGTCCGAAATCCCGTCCGAAATCCTGTACAAAATCCCGTACGAAATCCCGTACGAAATCCCATATGAAATCCCGTCCGAAATCCCGTCTGAAATCCCGTCCGAAATCCCGTACGAAATCCCGTCCGAAATCCCGTCCGAAATCCAGTCCAAAATCCCGTACGAAATCCCATACAAAATCCTGTACGAAATCCAGTCCGAAATCTCATCCGAAATCCCGTCCGAAATCCCGTCCGAAATCCCGTCCAAAATCCTGTACGACAACCCGTACGAAATCCTGTACGAAATCCAATCCGAAATCCCGTCCGAAATCCCGTCCAAAATCCTGTACGACATCCCGTACGAAATCCTGTACGAAATCCAGTCCGATATCCCATCCGAAATCCTGTCCGAAATCCCGTCCGAAATCCCGTCCAAAATCCCGTACGACATCCCGTACGAAATCCTGTACGAAATCCCTGTACGAAATTGAAATCCCGTATGAAATCGAAATCCCGTACGAAATCCTGTCCGAAATCCGTCCGAAATCCCGTCCGAAATCCCGTCTGAAATCCTGTCCGAAATCCCGTCCGAAATCTCATCGAAATCCCGTCCGAAATCCCGTCCGAAATCCCGTCCAAAATCCTGTACGACAACCCGTACGAAATCCTGTACGAAATCCAATCCGAAATCCCGTCGAAATCCCGTCCAAAATCCTGTACGACATCCCGTACGAAATCCTGTACGAAATCCAGTCCGATATCCCATCCGAAATCCCGTCCGAAATCCCTCCGAAATCCCGTCCAAAATCCCGTACGACATCCCGTACGAAATCCTGTACGAAATCCCGTACGAAATTGAAATCCCGTATGAATCGAAATCCCGTACGAATCCTGTTCCGAAATCCCGTCCGAAATCCCGTCCGAATCCCGTCTGAAATCCTGTCCGAAATCCCGTCCGAAATCCCGTACGAAATCCTGTACGAAATCCCATACAAAATCGAAATCCCGTACGAAATCCCGTAGGAAATCGAAATCCCGTCGGAAATCCTGTCAGAAATCCCGTGCGAAAGAAATCCCGTACAAAATCCCGTAGGAAATCGAAATCCCGTACGAAATCCCGTAGGAAATCGAAATCCCATACGAAATCCCGTACGAAATCCCGTCTGAAATCGAAATCCCGTCCGAAATCCTGTACGAAATCGAAATCCCTTACAAAATCCCGTTCGACATCCCGTACGAATCGAAATCCCGTACGAAATCCAGTCCAAAATCCCGTACGAAATCCAGTACGAAATCCCGTAAGAAATCCCGTATGAAATCCCGTCCGAAATCCCGTCCAAAATCCTGTACGAAATCCCGTACGAAATCCCGTACGAAATCCCATACGAAATCCCGTCCGAATCCCGTCTGAAATCCCGTCCGAAATCCCGTACGAAATCCCGTCCGAAATCCGGTCCGAATCCAGTCCGAAATCCCGTACGAAATCCCATACAAAATCCTGTACGAAATCCAGTCCGAAATCTCATCCGAAATCCCGTCCGAAATCCCGTCCGAAATCCCGTCCAAAATCCTGTACGACAACCCGTACGAAAACTGTACGAAATCCAGTCCGAAATCCCGTCCGAAATCCCGTCCAAAATCCTGTACGAAATCCGTACGAAATCCTGTACGAAATCCAGTCCGATATCCCATCCGAAATCCCATCCGAAATCCCGTCCGAAATCCCGTCCAAAATCCCGTACGACATCCCGTACGAAATCCTGTACGAAATCCCGTACGAAATCGAAATCCCGTATGAAATCGAAATCCCGTACGAAATCCCGTCCGAAATCCCGTCCGAAATCCCGTCCGAAATCCCGTCTGAAATCCTGTCCGAAATCCCGTCCGAAATCCCGTACGAAATCCTGTACGAAATCCCATACAAAATCCCGTACCAAATCCCGTACGAAATCGAAATCCCGTACGAAATCCCGTAGGAAATCGAAATCCCGTCGGAAATCCCGTCAGAAATCCCGTACGAAATAGAAATCCCTTACAAAATCCCGTACGAAATCGAAATCCCGTACGAAATCCCGTAGGAAACGAAATCCCATACGAAATCCCGTACGAAATCCCGTCTGAAATCGAAATCCCGTCCGAAATCCTGTACGAAATCGAAATCCCTTACAAAATCCCGTTCGACATCCCGTACGAAATAGAAATCCCGTACGAAATCCCGTACGAAATCGAAATCCCGTTCGAAATCCCGTACGAAACCGAAATCCCGTACGAAATCCCGTCCGAAATCGAAATCCCGTCCGAAATCCGTTCGAAATCCCGTCCGAAATCCCGTCCGAAATCCCGTCCGAAATCCCGTACGAAATCCAGTACGAAATCCCGTAAGAAATCCCCTACGAAATCCCGTCCGAATCCCGTCCGAAATCCTGTACAAATCCTGTACGAAATCCCGTACGAAATCCCATACGAAATCCCGTCCGAAATCCCGTCTGAAATCCCGTCCGAAATCCCATACGAAATCCTGTCCAAAATCCCATCCGAAATCCAGTCCGAAATCCCGTACGAAATCCCATACAAAATCCTGTACGAAATCCAGTCCGAAATCTCATCCGAAATCCCGTCCGAAATCCCGTCCGAAATCCCGTCCAAAATCCTGTATGACATCCCGTACGAAATCCTGTACGAAATCCAGTCCGAAATCCCATCCGAAATCCCGTCCAAAATCCTGTACGAAATCCCGTACGAAATCCTGTACGAAATCCCGTCCGAAATCCCGTCCAAATCCCGTACGACATCCCGTACGAAATCCTGTACGAAATCCCGTACAAAATCGAAATCCCGTATGAAATCGAAATCCCGTACGAAATCCCGTACGAAATCCCGTACGAAATCGAAATTCCGTACGAAATCCCATAGGAAATCCTGTCCGAAATCCCGTCCAAAATCCAGTCGAAATACCTTCCGAAATCCCGTACGAAATCCTGTACGAAATCCAGTCCGAAATCCCGTACAAAATCGTAATCCGAACGAAATCCCGTACAAAATCGAAATCCCGTATGAAATCGAAATCCCGTTTGAAATCCCATACGAAATCCGAATGAAATCGAAATCCCGTCCGAAATCCCATACGAAATCCCTTCCGAAATCTAAATCCCGTCCGATATCTAAATTCCGTCCGAAATCCCGTCCAAAAC